>NC_069508.1:157781676-158081676 GCF_027579735.1 Bombina bombina
GTCCTTTACAAGAGACAGAGACAATTCACTGATGTTATTAAGGCTTCTATTGCCACAGATGGATGTGATCCTCAGTTTGTTTGTGAGGTCACTAGTAATTGTTTTAGTCATATAGAGAACGTGCGCTGTGTGCAAAGCTACAGACTTCAGTATAAGCAGTGGATAAATAGTTGCTTTCACCTTACGTAGGGCTAGATTACAGATGGAGTGTAAAATAATGTTTAAGCAAAGCCATAATTTGCTCTGGATTTTGCTATTGCGAACCTTGCGCATGGCGTTTTGGCATGGGGTTACAACAAGTTTAAAGTAGAAACATAGCTTGCTTAAGCAATCCATTGCTTACTGTATATTATCGCCAGGGGATTTTCTATGATATTGTGTTCGTGCTACACCACTTACGCACTCAAAGGCCTGCCTGGGCTATGACGTCATTAATTGAGGGGATAACAAAATGTTTTATCAATTAAAACAGACTAATTAATAAAATGGTGACAACTATTAATGTGTCGGAAAGCCACTTAGAACAACTGCATATTAACACATCTACCATGTGCAAATGCATATACAAAATTTAATTATAGGGTCAGCACAAGAAAGGCTAAGAGTCACTTTAATTGGATTTACATCCAATTAAACAGTTTATAATGATCGCTGGAGTGCACCTAGAGTTGACATCTTGGCCATGTTTTTACAGACACGACTTATACATGTTGCAGGGTGTGCAGAGGGGAACAGGAATAGTGATCTCCAGCCTCAATAGATGTGTGCTGTCCTGGGGCGCAATCCATGTTACCATACGCACACCCTGAAACATGGGTAACTCACAATACTGATACTGAAACTAGTACACTGAGCAAACTTCATGTTGGAGACTACTACATAAACGTGTGCGTGCATTATGATTATGTGTTAAACATAGTAGAGGCATTAAAGTTTGCAAACAAACAACTGTTTAGACAGCAATTACATGGGCAATTCTTTAGAATAATTTGATTACATTGCGGTTGCGAATATTACAAAAGTAACATTAATAAAATGCGGAAATTGCTTCACGCACACTTAAAAAATAAGTATTACAACACATTTATTGAGATTTTTTTTGCGCGCACAAAAATACGTTTATGTAATCAACATGATAATCTTGAATGGAGTTTTTACTGTTACATTTGCTATAAAGCACAAAGATGTCACCTCTATGTAAATACGTAGGCCACTAATTGGGACAGATGTGTTTAAAGGTACAATATACTAGAATAATTGAACACATCCTACTATAAATTGTCATTTAGTATTATTACATTGAATTTGATTATTTTAAATATGTAAACATTATCATAATGTTATGAATGACTAAACATATTTTATTCAAATTGAAATAGCCAAATATTTTTATTTTATTAAGAAATAGGTATACACTGCATCTGCTAAAACACAAATGGCAAACACTGTACCTTAAGTTGTAGTCATTAAAAATGTCCCATTATTATAAACATAAAAAAATAAAATCAAAGATGTATTTTTTGAAACCTTTATTTAAATATTTGTAGAACTGACATATTTTAATTAATACTCAAGAAAATTAGGTTACAGGACAGTATTCACTTAGGAGTCCAAAGGGAGTGTTGTTAGTTCCACCACCACCGAAACTGAGGCAAAAATGCTGTGTCCATTCAGTTCTGCAATATGCCATAGTTCCTTCCTTAGGCCGTACAGTTAACAGCAACTAGGCCTCTGCTAGAATCAATGTATATAAAGATATCTCAAGACCCAATAATGTTAGTGATCATGATTTCATTAAGCATTTCCCCCCCTGATTTTTCATGTTCTTGGTAATCGTCTGTAGTTTTCATTTTGTGGTTTTATAATCCATAAGCGACATTTTTATGGAATGTTTTGTTGTCTTCATTAATTAAGTATTTGGTGAGTCTATAGGTATCTGACATATGCATAATGTAATACAATTCATTTGCAATTCTACCTGCACCACACTTTTAAGCCAGCCGCAGTTTTTTTTAACAAAACACACGTCAACCATAATTCAGTGCAAAATTTGTTTTTAACACAAATACAATTAGCATATGTATTAGGAGCCAATAAGAATTTATAAGACATTTTACTAATTACACGACAAAAAAAAGTATAAATTGGACCACTTCCTTAAATTAGTCTTGAAAAATAAAGCCATGGGCCCCTATTTATCAAGGTCTGGCGGATCAGGTCCGCCAGACCTCGTTGAATACGGCGAGCAATATGCTTGCCGTATTCAGCATTGCACCCTCAGCTCACAAGAGCTGCTCGTGCAACGCCGCCCCCTGCAGACTCGCGGCCAATAAGCCACCAGGAGGGGGAGTCAATCAACCCGATCATACTCGATCATACCGGCGATGTCTGTCCGTCTGCTCAGAGCAGACGGACAGGTTATGGAGCAGCAGTCTTTGCAACCGCTGCTTCATAACTGCTGTTTCTGGCGAGCCTGCAGGCTCAAAAGAAACGCGGGGCATCAAGCTCCATTCGGAGCTTGATAAATATGCCCCATGGTGGCATCACACTTTACCCTGAAAGAAAATGAAGTGTTTGTGGCTGCCTTAGAGCCACAACATCTACCTAATGGGATCACAGAAGAGGGGGAAGAACCCACAAGAAAGGGATGTCACGTAGAGTGAAATTGCCAACTTGACTACGCAGAATGAGAAATCTGTTGGAAAGGAATGTTTTATTAAAGAAAACACAATTAGGCAAATTTAAAAAACTAAAATCTAAGAACATAATTGGAAAAAATTGGAAATCAAAATTTACACAGTATGAAAAAGACTTCCTGAACCTTTTGAGGTTGGAAAATCCAGTTTCCGACATTTTGTAACAGATTAATATTTGTTCTGAGGACTCATCATGGCGAAAACGTCCATTGTAAAATTATGTACAAAAATGTTTCGCTACGAAAAATGTTTCATTTATATTTTAGACACTCTGGATTATGTGAATATTTTTCAAGACTCATTTGTGCCAGAGATGCCAGATTTCACTATAATGATATCAGATTCCTCAGGTAACTTTATATTTAATAAACTATTTACAATGTAAAATGTCAAACAATTACAAATAAAAATATAAATGTGTTTACAGATATATGTGCGGATTTTTGGTAATAAACACTTTTTTAAAAAAAAATATATTTACATGGATGACATTAACAACATATCTTGAGTGTTAAAATACCTCTCTCGCTGTGTCATGCACGGACTTATTTTGTCAGTGTGTGGGGCCTACAGAATCCCTGCCTAACTGTGCTGCTGCAGACGTGGCAAGGAGCATTGCATGGCAGTGTGCTTATTGATGTAGAGAACATTTGAGACATTTCAAAGATTAAAATAAACCTTGGTTGGCACATATTTAGTATAAACATATGTCTGCATTTAAAAGGGACCTCTAATCTTGTACTGTCCATTGTAAATGTATCTATTGAACACTGATCCATCCGTGATGCCACTTTGTGGCCTCAAACTGTGGCTACACAGAAGAGAGCCTGAGAATATGGTAGTTGCGAGTGGATCCAGGACACTTCGCAAACACATTTATAATGCGCATGTTGCCATGTAACACAAAGTGGACATTGATAGAATGAAAGTGCTGGTGGATGCGGTATGCCATTTGCTAGTTCCGGGGGTTGTTGCAGAGCAATATGGGTGCAGTGTATTGTCCCCCATATGTTAGGTATGCCCCCCATATTCACTAGAGTACACTATGCACTAGGGTGAAAGCTCAGATATCTAGAAGATCAAATAGCTAGAAGAATTAATGCGGCCTGAGACCTAGGGACCTATCTATCAAGCTCCATATGGAGCTTGAGGCCCCGTGTTTCTGGCGAGCCTGCAGGCTTGCCAGAAACACCAGTTATGAAGCAGCGGTCTGATGAGGCGGACAGGAATCGCTGCAATTCAACACGATCGAGTACGATCGGGTTGATTGACACCCCCCTGCTGGCGGTTGATTGGCCGCGAGTCTGCAGGGGGCGGCGTTGCACCAGCAGCTCTTGTGAGCTGCTGGTGCAATGCTGAATACGGAGAGCGTATTACTCTCCACATTCAGCGTTGTCTGTCGGACCTGATCCGCACTGTCGGATCAGGTCCGATAGACATTTGTTAACATAATACCTCTAAAACATATCAAAATAAAGTATTACACTTATATATACACATCCTATAATATAAAAGGCCAAGTGTGTTTGTCTGAAGCTGTCATGCCGTGCGCAGTAGAGACAGTGCGAGGACAAACACACCTGGCTTTAGACAAATACTCCAGATCTGCTTTCCGCGATGAGAACGGTGGGTGGGGCAGTGCTGGGAATGGGTGTGACTGGGACGGAAGTGGGCATGGCTCGGCAAGAGTGGGTGTGGTTAACGAGAGTGGTCGTGGTCATGAGAGAGAGCACAAAAGAGGGGGCGCAAAAGAGGGGTGAGAGAGCAAAAGAGAGGAGGGTGAGAGAACAAAAGAGAGAAGGAGAGAGAGCACAAGAGAAGGGAGAGAGACCAAAAGAGGGGGGGAGAGAGAGCAAAAGAGAAGGGGAGAGAGAGAGCAAAAGAAAGGGGGAGAGAGAGAGCAAAAGAGAGGGAGAGATAGAGCAAAAGAGAGGGGGGGAGGGAGTGAGAGAGAGCAAAAGAGAGGGGGGAGAGGGGGAGAGAGAGCAAAAGAGAGGGGGAGAGACAGCAAAAGAGAGGGGGAGAGAGGGGGGAGAGAGGGGGGAAAAGAGAGAGGGGGAGAGAGAGAGGGAGGGGGAGAGAGAGCAAAAGAGAGAGGGGTAGAGAGAGAGAGAGAGAGAGAGAGAGAGAGAGCAAAAGAGAGGGGGGAGAGAAAGAGAGCAAATGAGAGGGGGGAGAGAGAGAGAGAGCAAAAGACAGGGAGAGAGAGAGGTAGGGGGAGAGTAAGAGCAAAAGAGAGAGGGGTAGAGAGAGAGAGAGAGCAAAAGAGAGGGGGAGAGAGGGAGAGAAAAAGAGAGGGGGAAGAGAGAGAGAAAGCAAAAGAGAGGGGGGAGAGAGAGAGCAAAAGAGAGGGGAGAGAGAGTGAGCAAAATAGAGGAGGGAGAAAGAGAGAGAGAGCAAAAGAGAGAGAGAATTGCAGAGAGAGAGAGGCAGAGAGAGCAAAAAAAAGGGGGAGAGAGAGAGCAAAAGAGAGGGGGAGAGAGAGAGAGGAAAAGAGAGGGAGTGAGAGAGAGCAGAAGAGAGGGGAGAACCGAGAGCAAAAGATAGGGGGGAGAGAGCAAAAAGAGGGGGAGAGAGAGCACAAGAGAGGGGGAGAGACAGCAAAAGAGAGGGGGAGAGAGAGCAAAAGAGAAGGAGAGAGAGAGGAAAAAGAGAGAGAGAGAGAGGGGGGGAGAAAGGGAGGGGAGACAGAGCAAAAGATAGGGGTAGAGATAGAGAGAAAAAGAGAGGGGTGAGAGAGTGCAAAAGAGATGGGGAGAGAGAGAGCAAAAGAGAGGGGGAGAGATCAAAAGAGAGGGGGGGAGAGAGAGAGCAAAAGAGATAGGGGAGAGTTAGCAAAAGAGAGGGGTGAGAGAGAGCAAAAGAGAGGGGGAAAGAGAGAGCAAAAGAGAGGGGGGAGAAAGAGCAAAAGAGAGGGGGAAGAGAGAGAGAGAAAAAGAGATGGGGAGACAGAAAGCAAAAGTGCAAAAGAGAGGAGGGGGAGAGAGATAGACAGAGAGAGAAAGAGAGAGAGAGAGAGAGAGAGAGAGAGAGAGAGAGAGAGAGAGAGAGAGAGAGAGAGAGAGATAATTGCAGAGAGAGAGAGGCAGAGAGAGCAAAAGAAAGGGGGGGAGAGAGAGCAAAAGAGAGGGGGAGAGAGCAGAAGAGAGGGGGAACTGAGAGCAAGTGAGAGGGGGAGAGAGCAAAAAAGAGGGGGGGAGAGAGAGAAATAAAGAGAGAGAAATAGAGAGAAAGCGAGAGAGAGAGAATTGCAGAGAGAGAGAGGCAGAGAGAGCAAAAGAAAGGGGGCGAGAGAGAGCCAAAGAGAGGAGGAGAGAGAGAGAGCTAAAGAGAGGTGGAGAGAGAGAGAGAGCAAAAGAGAAGGAGTGAGAAAGAGCAGAAGAGAGGGGGGAACCGAGAGCAAAAGAGAGGGTGGAGAGAGTGCACAAGAGAGGGGGAGAGAGAGCAAAAGAGAGGGGGAGAGAGAGCAAAAGAGAGGGGGAGAGAGAGCAAAAGAGAGGGGGAGAGAGAGAGGGGAAAAAAGAGAGAGAGGGGGGAGAGAGAGTGAGGGAGGGGAGAGAGAGAGGGAGGGAGGGGGAGAGAGAGAGCAAAAGATACAGGGTAGAGGGAGAAAGAACAAAAGAGAGGGGGAGACAGAGAGCAAAGAGAAGGGTGAGAGAGAGAGCAAAAGAGAGGGGGGAGAGAGAGAGAGAAAAAGAGAGAGGGGAGAGCTAGCAAAAGAGAGGGGTAAGAGAGAGCAAAAGAGAGGGGGGAGAGAGAGAGGGAACAAAAGAGAGGGGGAGACAGAGAGCAAAAGAGAAGGGTGAGAGAGAGAGAGCAAAAGATAGGGGGGAGAGAGAGAGAGAAAAAGAGAGAGGGGAGAGCTAGCAAAAGAGAGGGGTAAGAGAGAGAGCAAAAGAGAGGAGAGGGAGAGCAAAAGAGAGGGGAGAGAAAGAGAGCAAAAGAGAGGGGATAGAGAGAGAAAGCAAAAGAGAGGTGGGAGAGAGAGTGAGCAAAATAGAGGAGGGAGAGCGAGAGCAAAAGAAAGGGGGAGAAAGAGAGCAAAAGAGAGGGGGGAGAGAGAGAGCAAAAGAGAGGGAGCAGAGAGAGAGCAAAAGAGAGGGGGAGATAGAGCAATGAGAGGGGGGAGGGAGAGCAAAAGAGAGGGAGAGAAAGAGAGAGAGCATAAAAGAGAGGGAGAGAGAGAGCGCGCAATAGAGAGGGGGAAAGAGAGAGCAAAAGAGAGGGGTGAGAGAGAGCAAAAGAGAGGGCGGGAGAGAGGGGAGAGCTAGCAAAAGAGAGGGGTGAGAGAGAGCAAAAGAGAGGGGGAAAGAGAGCAAAAGAGAGGGGAGAGAGCAAAAGAGAGGGGGGAAAAAGAGAGCAAAAGAAAGAGGAGAGAGAGAAAGAGCAAAAGAGAGGGGGAAGAGAGAGAGTAAAAGAGAGGGGGGAGAGAGTGAGCAAAATAGAGGAGGGAGAGAGAGCAAAAGAGAGGGGGAGAAAGAGAACAAAAGAGAGGGGGAGAGAGAGAGGGAGGGAGCAGAGAGAGAGCAAAAGAGAGAGGGAGGGAGAGCAAAAGAGAGGGAGAGAAAGAGAGAGCATAAAAGAGAGGGGGAGAGAGAGAGTGCAAAAGAGAGGGGGAGAGAGAGAGCAATAAAGAGGGGGGAGAGAGTAAAAGAGAGGAGGGAGAGAGAGAGAGCAAGGGGTGGGACCGCTCTACTGCAAAAAATGGCCCGTGTACTCAGGCTTTAGGACTAGTTTGTAGTAAAAATATACCATTTATATTGATACAAATATTTATAAAGGATTAAAAATGGATACATGGATATTTCTAGATCTAGCTGTATGTACAATATATATCTATATATCTGTATATTTTCATATAGATATATAGGTATAGCTAGATATTATGCAAAAAATATTCATATATATATATTAGCGCTGCGGAATCTGTTGGCGCTCTACAAATAACCGATAATAATAATAATAATAATAATATATATATATATATATATATATATATATATAAAGAATAATTTATTCTAAGTAAAGAGCATAGGAATGTGAAGTATTCCTAACGTACCTGCGGCTTTAGCACAGTTTATCTAGTGTAGTTTTGCGCTGGAGCAATAAAAGGGCTTTCTTTAGTGTACCCTATAGAAGTCACTGTGAAGAGGGAGTTACTGCGGTCACAATATCCGAAGCCTTGAAGTTAACACCTTAATCTTTAGCTCACAAGCTTTTTACTTTCAACTTGTAATACACACGCTAACCCAAGACCAATAATTTTTTTACATTGAGCGCAGTTAGTGCTAATGAGAGATACGCATTTATCACTCCACTTGTAATCTAGGCGTGTAGGTTTTAAAGTTATGGCCAGAAGAGTAGCGAGGTAACCTTTACTTGATCTACTGGCCTATATTACTGAGGCTAGAGGTGCAGATTCCTTAAAGGCAAGGTAAAGTGCGGTACATTTGCAAACACCTATAGTGTGCTATTTAACACTGAAATGCAGTCGCTAACTTTTTATTAACTTTGCATAACGTATGCTGATGAAAAATAAATTATTTTATCCCTACCGTTTTGTGTAAAACTCCACCCCCTTCTACTTCCTTTTTTCTTTGTCTCATCGTAGAGACCCAAGCCACCCGCTATCGACGTCGGCATTTTGCGCGTTCACGGATAAAAAAAAAACTTGTGCGCATGCGCAACTTCCGTAAGATACATTATATTGAATGTATCAGACAGAGTCTTTTACCTTATTGTCCGTAAACTATCAACTTGATTATACTTACTATTTACGAGATCTCTCTCTGCGCAGCTGTTTGCTAAAGTACACTAATTTTCACTGAGCATGCGCGACTCATGAACGCGCGCGGTCAATAATGTAGAGGATTATGGTCGGACGCATGCGCTCTGCGCTCCTATGACGTACAATATGCTGTGTTCACCACCATGTGGAGAAAGCATTGATTGGAGGACACAGTGGTAGCGAAGTGTCAATCATTTCTATAGAAAAGTCGGGCGGCTGAGGAATCGTTGATGTATGAAGTTTTAAAAATAAGAATTGCGGCTATATATCCATAGAAAATGATGAATGAAAGTTATGCTAATTTTAAATGATATTGCAGAAATAGTTAACGAGTGCACACAAGTTTACCTTGCCTTTAACCTATAAGCTAAAGCAGCCCAGGGGACAAGTGAGTTTTTTTTGCCATTACCAGAGCAGAGCTGGAGTACAGGGATTTTCTGACACACAGTTAGCTTCCCAGGGGTGGAAGAAAGTGTATTTTTGTACTATGAGCTTTTCTCATGCAGCAAATTGTTAAATTATCCTAAAAACACTTCAAGCCTGCCTGAGCCCATATCATTGGCTGCCAGTTTAGAAGTTGTGTTTATTTTAACTAATAAAACTTTGATTTGGCGTGCTTTCATGGACAAGACATTGCAGACGGCACATGAAATGTCCAGAGACTATTTCCTGCTGTGAGGAACGCCAAGAAACAGGCCCGACACACGCAAAGCATCAGGTTTCACCTGACCTTGCATCCAAGTGCTGGGTATTCCTGTGATCCGAGGAGAAAGCAAAGCTTTACTTTACGCATCACCCCAGGCCTCTCGGTGCATTGTGCCCTGTGAAATCCCCAGGGCAAGAGAACTCTGGTTGTTCACACGAAATAAGGAAAGAGCTTCTTTTGGCTTTGTGCATTATAATGACAGGAAAACTGTCACTGGTGGTGTTGCTTCAAACAGACAATGAAGCCCGATTTATTGTTAGTGATAGTAGCTGAGGATTAAGCGGCCAAAACAGGACGGGCATTTATAGGGGACTAAAAACCTGCAATTATTTGCTATAGAGAGTCAGGAAAAGATAATTACAGGAGAATTTTATCGCTAGATATTTACCATTTTACTGTTTGGTGTAATCTGCATCCAGTTCCAGAACCCTGTACAGTAAAATGATTGTGAAATAATTTCCTTTCTCACATTGGAAAAAAGTGTGATGCCACATGAAGTTATATTTCACTATATTTAAAAATAATAATATTGTAGCTTTAAAAATATGATATAATATATACATTTCCCTAAACAATCCTTTCACAAAAACATTGTACCCTGACCTAATAAAAAATTGATTTGATTTCCACACCCCATCTAGTACCAGGTATACAACCTGTGCCCAGTGTAAGCTCTGGCAGCCTTGTTTGGCTGGAATATATCTGCCTAGGGGACGGCTATCTCTCAGTCTCTCTGGATCAGGAAAATAAAGAAAACGACTTTCTAATAAACCTAAAGGGGAATAAAAAATGAATAACTTGGTATTTTGGGAAATGCTTTGAAATATATTTTGAAAGCTACTGTTATTTTTTCATACTTAAGGACAATTAAATACGGTAGAGTTGCATAATCAGCAAAATAATAAAAAGACAGTGGAAGAGCACTATGGGGCTGATTCTAAAAAAAATTGTCAGTCAAGACGTAGTTTTCGACACGACACTCGCAAAGGCAGCCCTCCTGGAATTTTTTAACAAAAGGGGCTGTCCCTGTGAGTGGCGAACTATCTCCTATAAAAATAATGAGATCTATCTCCTATATAAAAGTTTGCAATGGATGACAACGTACTCCGGAAGAACACAGCAAATATATAAAACAAATCAAATTACGCTGTTTTCAGTACAATGTACCTTAAAATCATTGTTATTTTTGTATACATGGGTTTTCCTTTCATGGTAATTAGTAGACATGTGTATTCCTTTTCAGACGAATGCTCATTCATCTCAAAAATCTGAATGAATGCACCAACTACAATTAAAGAAAACTAAAAATTCTGATGAAATTCATCAGAATTCATTCTTTTATTTAATTTCTTTAAGGGTTAAATGCTAGAGAGCGTGCTAACCCGATCCTCTTGTTGCCAGAACCCAGGACCTGCACTAAAGCTAATGAATATTCAGGGAAACGA
Organism: Bombina bombina; assembly: GCF_027579735.1. Lineage (NCBI taxonomy): Eukaryota > Metazoa > Chordata > Amphibia > Anura > Bombinatoridae > Bombina > Bombina bombina. Next base: position 157,792,312 of record NC_069508.1, read on the forward strand.
AGTTCCTCAAATATCCGAAACAAAAATTTCATTTGAAACTACATTTTCTAACCTGCACATTCCTAGTAATTAGCGTTTAAAGTATTTTGATAAAAGCTCACCATTTTTAAATTTGTGAGGAAAAACAGTGAGATTTGTAGGGCAAAGTGTTTATATAATTACGCTGGGAAAGGGACAATTTCATATACGCTATGGAACGCCCACGGAACACCAATGTTTAGCCCATTTACAATAAAACAATTACGCTTTGTATTTTGTACATAAAAGTACGAATATCTAAGTGATTTTTGTACGTTACGATTTACGCTGTGCATATTTAATACAATTTATTCCAGTGTAATGTACATACAAATTTTTATATTTTTGATAAAACACTATCGGCTAGATTACGAGTCTTGCGTTATGAGTAAAAAAGCAGCGTTAAGCCTCATAACGCTGCTTTTTTACTACCGCTGATATTATGAGTCTTGTAGGTACAGCTGTACTGCACACTTTTTTGGCCTTACCGCAAATCAACTTACTCAAATTGCGTATAGTCTTTTTTCTATGGGACTTCCATAGTGCCGGTATTACGAGCTTGTCCTGGGAGGCCAAAAAGTGAGTGGTACAGCCTACCCCGTCAAGATTTGTAACGCATTCTAAAGTCAGTAGTTATGAGTTTTACACTACAATGATGTAGCATAAAACTCATAACTAAAGTGCTAAAAAGTACACTAACACCCATAAACCACCTATTAACCCCTAAACCGTCGTACTCCCACATCGCCGCCACCTACCTACATTTATTAACCCCTAATCTACCGCCCCAAACATTGCCGCCACTATATTAAATTTATTAACCCCTAAACCTAAGTCTAACCCTAACACCCCCTAACTTAAATATAATTAAAATAAATATAAATAAAAATTCCTATCATTAACTAAATAATTCCTATTTAAAACTAAATACTTACCTATAAAATAAACCTTAAGCTAGGTACAATATAACTAATAGTTACATTGTAGCTAGCTTAGGGTTTATTTTTATTTTACAGACAAGTTTGTATTTATTTTAACTAGGTAGAAAAGTTACTAAATAGTTATTAACTATTTACTAACTACCTAGCTAAAATAAATACAAATTTACCTGTAAAATAAAACCTAACCTAAGTTACAATAACACCTAACACTACACTACAATTAAATTAATTCCCTAAATTAAATACAATCAACTAAATTCAAAACAATTAGCTAAATTACAAAAACAAACACACACTAAATTACAGAAAAAAAAACTAATTACAAGATCTTTAAACTAATTACACCTAAACTAATAGCCCTATCAAAATAAAAAAAGCCCACCCAAAATAAAAAAAAAAAACCCTAGCCTAAACTAAACTACCAATAGCCCTTAAAAGTGCCTTTTGCGGGGCATTGCCCCAAAGAAATCAGCTCTTTTACCTGTTAAAAAAATACAAACAACCCCCCCAACATTAAAACCCACCACCCACACAACAAACCCCCCAAATAAAACCCTAACAAAAAAAACTAAGCTCCCCATTGCCCTGAAAAGGGCATTTGGATGGGCATTGCCCTTAAAAGGGCATTTAGCTCTATTGCGGCCCAAAGCCCTAACCTAAAAAATCCCCCCCAATACACCCTTAAAAAATCCTAACACTAACCCCCGAAGATCCACTTACCGGGAGAAGTCTTCATCCAAGCGGCAAGATGTCCTCAAGGAAGCCGGCAGAAGTGGTCCTCCAGACGGGCAGAAGTGGTTCTCCAGATGGGCAGAAGTCTTCACCCAGATGGCATCTTCTATCTTCATCCTTCCGACGCGGAGCGGCTCCATCTTCAAGACATCCGACGCGGAGGATCCTCTTCAATCAACGTCTTCTTCTGGAATGACGGTACCTTTAAGTGACATAATCAAAGATGGCGTCCCATAGATTCCAATTGGCTGATAGAATTCTATCAGCCAATCGGAATTAAGGTGGAAAAAATCCTATTGGCTGATGCAATCAGCCAATAGGATTTAACTTTAATCCTATTGGCTGATCCAATTAGCCAATAGGATTGAGTTCGCATTCTATTAGCTGATTGGAACAATTAGATTAGGTGTAATTAGTTTAAAGATCTTGTAATTTGTTTTTTATTTTCTGTAATTTAGTGTGTTTTTTTTGTAATTTAGCTAATTGTTTTGAATCTAGTTAATTGTATTTAATTTAGGGAATTTATTTAATTGTAGTGTAGTGTTAGGTGTTATTGTAACTTAGGTTAGGTTTTACTTTACAGGTACATTTGTATTTATTTTAGCTAGGTAGTAAATAGTTAATAACTATTTAGTAACTATTCTACCTAGTTAAAATAAATACAAACTTGCCTGTAAAATAAAAATAAACCCTAAGCTAGCTACAATTTAACTATTAGTTATATTGTAGCTATCTTAGGGTTTATTTTATAGGTAAGTATTTAGTTTTAAATAGGAATTATTTAGGTAATGATAGTAATTTGTATTTTGATTTATTTTAATTATATTTAAGTTAGGGGGTGTTAGGGTTAGGGTTAGGGTTAGACTTAGATTTAGGGGTTAATAAATATAATATAGTGGCGGCGACATTGGGGTGGCAGATTAGGGGTTAATAAATGTAGGTAGGTGGCGCGATGTTGGGGGCGACAGATTAGGGGTTAATAATATTTAACTAGTGTTTGCGATGCGGGAGTACGGCGTTTTAGGGGTTAATATGTTTATTATAGTGGTGGCGACATTGGGGGCGGCAGATTAGGGGTTAATAAATATAATGTAGGTGTCGGCGATGTTGTGGGCAGCAGATTAGAGGTTAATAAATATAATGTAGGTGTTAGCGATGTTGGGGGCAGCAGATTAGGGGTTTGTAAGTATAATGCAGATGGCGGCGATGTCCGTAGCGGCAGATTAGGGGTTAATAAGTATACTGTAGGTGTCAGCGATGTCAGGGGCGGCAGATTAGTGGTTAATAAGTGTAAGATTAAGGCTGTTTATACTCGGGGTTCATGTTAGGGTGTTAGGTGTAAACATAAATTTAGTTTCCCCATAGGAATCAATGGGGCTGCGTTACTGAGCTTTACGCTGCTTTATTGCAGGTGTTAGACTTTTTCTCAGCTGGCTCTCCCCATTGATGTCTATGGGGAAATCGTGCACAAGCACATACAATCAGCTCACCGCTGACTTAAGCAGCACTGGTATTGGAGTGTGGTATGGAGCACAATTTTGCTCTATGCTCACTTCTTGCCTTTTAACGCCAGGTTTAGAAAAACCTGTAATACCAGCACTGTAGATAAGTGAGCGGTGACAATAATGTGCAAGTTAACACTGCACCCCTCATACCGCAAAACTCGTAATCTGGCCGTATTTTTGATAAACAATTTTGTTGCGATTTTTGATGCACCTTAAAAATACAATTTTTCCTGCGCATTTTTTATGTGAATTGTTCAATTATTTGTTTTGTATGATTTTTAAATTGCAATTTTCATGTGCACTTTTGTAATGTCCGCCTCATGTGACAGCCATCTGCCAATCACAAAATGCATATACAAATATACTGTGAATTCTTGCACATGTGCAGTAGGATTTGATGCCTCAGATAATGTGCATATTAAAATATTGTTTAAAATGGCATGCTATATATGAATCATGAATGTTTCATTTTTATTTTAGTGTCTCTTTATTTACTTTTAAGGTGACTGTGTTAGATGACCCTAACACAGGTGTCCCCCTGGAGTAAAAAAAGAACAGGGTCACTGCGTTGAATATATGCAGGCCCATTTATCAAAGGGCTTGCGGACCTGATCTGACACTACGCATCAGGTCCGCAAGACCTCGCTAAATGCGGAGAGCAATACGCTCTCCGCATTTAACATTGCACTAGCAGCTCACAAGAGCTGCTGGTGCAACGCCGCCCCCTGCTGACTCGCGGCCAATCGGCCGCCAGCAGGGGGTGTCAATCAACCCGATCATATTCGATCGAGTTGATTTCCAGCGATTCCTGTCCGCCTGCTCTGAGCAGGCGGACAGGGTTATGGAGCAGCGTTCTTTAGACCCTTTAGACTCTGTAGACTCGCCAGAAACACGGCCCTTCAAGCTCCGTACGGAGCTTGATAAATGGGCCTGTTGGTGTCAAAAAAACGTTAGGTGTGAACTAGGTTTAGGTTGTACACAGGGACGCAAGTAACAATCCTGATAGGGGAATGTATCAGAAATTAAGGAGATCAAGATGATAATTAGCAAATCTGTGTGTTAACTGACGCTGTTGCCGGCGTGCAATAAAATGTGTTTCTGGCAGTAGTTGGATTCCGTTTACCTGAATTCTTCTGAGAAAAAACTGTTTGAGAAAACCAAAAAAATCAAGATAAAAATGTACCGTATCAATCACAATTAAAGAAAAGGATACAGAGGAGAAACTCTTCTGGCTGTAATATAGTGAGATATTGGAATGAGCCTTGGCAGATGTGCACGACTCATGTGTGCGTTGCTATTGTTTGCTTAATAGTATTAAATGATTGGCAGTTATGAATAGCAGTCTGCTGTGTACAGCGCTTTTCATCCCAAAGGAAAAATGGTGTTAAAATAAAATATTTTATTAATTAAAGGGACACTGAACCCAATTTTTTTCTTTCGTGATTCAAATAGAGCATGCAATTTTAAGCAACTTTCTAATTTACTCCTATTATCATTTTTTTTATTTGTTCTCTTGCTATCTTTATTTGAAAAAGAAAGCATCTAAGATTTTTTTTGTTCAGGGCTCTGGACAGCACTTTTTTTATTGGTGGATGAATTTATCCACCAATAAGCAAGAACAACCCAGGTTGTTCACCAAAAATGGGCTGGAATCTAAACTTACATTCTTGCATTTCAAATAAAGATACCAAGAGAACGAATAAAATTTGCTAATAGGAGTAAATTAGAAAGTTGCTTAAAATTTCATGCTCTAACTGAATCACAAAAGAAAAAAATTGGGTTCAGTGTCCCTATAATATCTTAAAGCTTTTAAAGGGAACTATTCTATTAAACAGATGGGTAGTGATGTCGCGAACCTAAAATTTTACTTCCACAACTGTTCGCAAACGGGCAAACCGGGCGAACCGCCATAGACTTCAATAGGCAGCCGAATTTTAAAACCCACATGGACTCTTTCTGGCCACAATAGTGATGGAAAAGTTGTTTCAAGGGTACTAACACTGGGACTGTGGCATGCCGGAGGGGGATCCATGGCAAAACTCCTATGGAAAATTACATAGTTGATGCAGAGTCTGGTTTTAATCCATAAAGGGCATAAATCACCTAACATTCCTATCCTAAATGGTTTGGAATAACGTGCTTTAAAACATCAGGTATGTACACTACTGTTACACCAGATATGAGTTGCACTGGGGTGACACTGTGCCCTGGCAGGCAGGCAGGCAGGCACTTAAACGCACACGTGTGAAGGAAACTGACTGCTATTATTTAACACAGTCAAAAAAGTGTTGTTTTTTTTAAATCTACACTACTGTTACACCACATATGAGTTGCACTGGGGTGACACTGTGCCCTGGCTGGCAGGCACTGAAACGCACACGTGTGAAGGAAACTGACTGCTATTATTTAACAGTCAAAAAATAGTTTGTTTTTTTTTAAATCGACACTACTGTTACACCAGATATGAGTGGTGGCACTGGGCAAGTGGGCACAGTATACGCTGTGAGCCTGACACACACGCTGGCAGGCAAGCAACTGCAATTAGGTTACACAGGGAAAAAAAAATAATCAGATGTTCTAGCCCTAAAAAGGGCTTTTTGGGGTGCTGTCCTTACAGCAGAGATCAGATGAGTCTTTCAGGACTGTAGTGGACACTGAATACACTAGCCTAGCTATAGATTTCCCTATTAAATCAGCAGCAGCTACACTGTCCCTCCTTTCACTAACAATGCAGCTTCCGAATGAATCTAAAATGGATGCTGTCCAGGAGGTAGGAGGGTCTGGGAGGGAGGGTCTGCTGCTGATTGGCTGGAATGTGCCTGCTGACTGTGAGGTACAGGGTCAAAGTATTACTCAATGATGACGAATAGGGGGCGGATCAAACATTGCATATGTTCGCCTGCCGCGGTGAATGCGAACATGCTATGTTCGCCGGGAACTATTCGCCGGCGAACTATTCGCGACATCACTACAGATGGGTAATATCTCCTACAGCATGGGCAGAAATCATCAGCTTATTTTACTGAGCACTATAGTGTAATATGTCTCTCCTTAACATAAAGCATATTAGTGACCTATCCTTAATGAGATCCACAGCTCCCAATGTGAACATTTCCTTTAAAACAATCCCTGAGGGATCTCATAGTATTTAAGAGGCACCTTATAGAATCTCACCAGTCCAGAGAGCTTTAAAGAATTGGGTGCAAAGTGAGCGTTTAAGCACTAAACCCCAGATCATGTTAATTTTGTACAAGGTGATAAGCCTGCCCAGAGGGCAGTCTATGTTTAAAAACTACCTTGTATTCAATCTTCAGTGTGTGAAGGACGATCGCATGAAGAGGAGCCTCCATGCCGCCAAGAACCTCAGCCGTTGAGGACCGCCGCTGAGGATCCAGGCATCGGGAGCACATCTCCGCACCACGCCGAATTCACTCCGGATGAAGATAGAAGATGATGGATCCGTCTGGAAGAAGACTTTCTCCGCCGAACTTCAGAAACAGTGAGTACCTATTTGGAGCTTATGATTAGGCTTTTTTTTTTTGGGGGGGGGGGGGGGTGTTTTTTTTTTAGATTACGTTTTTTTTGGGCTTGAAAAAGAGCTGATTTCCCTTTTAAGGGCAGTAAAAGAGCTGAATGCCCTTTTAAGGGCAATGCCCATACAATTGCCCCTTATGGGGCAATGGGTAGATTAGTTTTTTAGTGTTAGGTTTTTTTATTTTGGGGGGTTTGGTGGGTGTGTTTTTTTTACTGCTCTTTTTTTTAGAGGCAAAAGAGCTGTTTAACTTAGGGCAATGCCCTACAAAAGGTCCTTTTAAGGCTATTGGTAGTTTAGATTAGTGGGTGTTTTTATTTTGGTGGGGCTTTTTTATTTTCCTAAGGAGTTGGTATAATTTTTATATATATATATAGCTTTGTTTATTTTTTTCTTTCTGTAATTTAGTAGTAATTGGGGTTAATTTAGGGGGTGTTAGGTTAGGGGGCTTAGTAATTAAATTAGTTATTTGCGTTGTGGGGGGTTTGGCGGTTTAGGGGTTAATATATTAATTAGGGTTATTGTGATGTGGGGGTTTGGCGGTTTAGGGGTTAATTAGAGTTATTGTGATGTGGGGGTTTGGTGGTTAATAGGTTAATTAGGTTTATTGTGATGTGGGGGGTTGGCGGTTTAAGAGTTAATAGGTTAAAAAGGTTTATTGCAATGTGGTTGGTTGGCGGTTAAGGGGTTAATATTTAATTATGTTATTTGCGGATAAGGGGTTAATTACTTTATTGTTTTGCGATGTGGGGGTTGATGGTTTAGGTGTTTGTTATACTTCCTGCAGGTGGTTGCGTGTTTTTTATGCGGTTGCATATATTTTTTTAAGGCTTCGGGTCTGCCTACACTGCATCCAGATGGATTCTTTTGGCTGCGTCCACAGCCAACATTCTTTTGGCTGCCTTGCGCAGCCAATATTCCTTTAAGGATGCGTGCGCAACTGGCGACACCGACGGAGGCGTTACATATGCGATTATAGTATAGATAATTGTTATAGTTTTTTTTTGTTTTGGAAATTAATATCACCAGCTGTGCACCAATTATCATGTAATGTTTGCACTACTAATCCTAGATATTTACAGTGGGGCAAAAAAGTATGTAGTCAGCCACCAATTGTTCAAGATCACTCACTTAAAAAGATGAGAGAAGCCTGTAATTTTCATCATATGTATATCTCAACTATGAGAGGCAAAATGTGGAAACAAATCCAGACAATCACATTGTCTGATTTGGAAAGAATTTATTTGCATATTATGGTGGAAAATAAGTATTTGGTCACCTACAAACAAGCAAGATTTCTGGCTCTCACATAACTGTATCTTCTTCTTTAAGAGGCTCCTCTGTCCTCCACTCATTACCTGTATTAATGGCACCTGTTTGAACTTGTTATCAGTAAAAAAGACACCTGTCCACAACCTCAAACAGTCACACTCTAAACTCCACTATGGTGAAGACCAAAGAGCTGTCGAAGGACACCAGAAACAAAATTGTACACCTGCACCAGACTGGGAAGACTGAATCTGCAATAGGCAAGCAGCTTGGTGTGAAGAAATCAACTGTGGGAGCAATGATTAGAAAATGGAAGACATACAAGACCACTTATAATCTCCCTCGATCTGGGGCTCCACGCAAGATCTCACCCTGTGGGGTAAAAATGATCACAAGAACGGTGAGCAAACATCCCAGAACCACACGGGGGGACCTAGTGAATGACCTGCAGAGAGCTGGGACCAACGTAACAAAGGCTACCATCAGTAACACACTACGCCGCCAGGGACTCAGATCCTGCAGTGCCAGACGTGTCCCCCTGCTTAAGCCAGTACATGTCCGGGCCCGTCTGAAGTATGCTAGAGAGCATTTGGATGATCCAGAAGCAGATTGGGAGAATGTCATATGGTCAGATGAAACCAAAGTAGAACTGTTTGGTAGAAACACAACTTGTCGTGTTTGGAGGAGAGAGAACACCTTACCTACTGTGAAGCATGGGGGTGGCAACATCATGCTTTGGGGCTGTTTCTCTGCAAAAGGAACAGGACGACTGATCCGTGTACATGAAAGAATGAATGGGGCCATGTATCATGAGATTTTGAGTGCAAACCTCCTTCCATCAGCAAGGGCACTGAAGATGAAACTTGGCTGGGTCTTTCAGCATGACAATGATCCCAAATACACCGCCCGGGCAATGAAGGAGTGGCTTCATAAGAAGAATTTCAAGGTCCTGGAGTGGCCTAGCCAGTCTTCAGATCTCAACCCCATAGAAAACCTTTGGAGGGAGTTGAAAGTCCGTGTTGCCCAGCGACAGCCCCAAAACATCACTGCTCTAGAGGAGATCTGCATGCAAGAATGGGCCAACATACCAGCAACAGTGTGTGACAACCTTGTGAAGACTTACAGAAAACGTTTGACCTCTGTCATTGCCAACAAAGGATATATAACAAAGTATTGAGATTAACTTTTGATATTGACCAAATACTTATTTTCCACCATAATTTGCAAATAAATTCTTTCCAAATCAGACAATGTGATTGTCTGGATTTGTTTCCACATTTTGTCTCTCATAGTTGAGGTATACCTATGATAAAAATTACAAGCCTCTCTCATCTTCTTAAGTGGGAGAACTTGCACAATTGGTGGCTGACTAAATACTTTTTTGCCCCACTGTATATATATAACATCCGCAGACATGTTAACATAAGCATGTGCATTTAGTTTCCGCCAAATATAAAAAAATATAATTGTTTCCATGTTTGATAAACAAACAATCCTTTAATAAAAAATAAAACAAACATACAGAGGAACAAATGCATGTGACAAAGATTTTATTGATTTGCTAATGTGGTTAAAATTGTTACCGTAAAGGCCAGAGAGGCTTGAAAGTTTCACTATTTAACCCCTTCACTACCGGGATATTCAGATAAAAACTTGCCCAAAATACCAGAGAATTTTTAGCATTTTTGCTATCATTCCATTTAAACAGAAATAGAGCCTTGTTTTTTTTATATACCTGTCAAATCTATATATATATTTTAAATAGACAACCCAAGGTATTGATCCAGGCCCATTTTGATATATTTTATGCCACCATTTCACCGCCAAATCCAATCAAATATAAATACATTTTTACTTTTTTCACAAACTTTGGGTTTCTCACAGAAATTATTTACATACTGCAAGTGCAATCATGGCACAAATGTTTTGTAAACGTTTCTCTGGGATCCCCTTTGTTCAGAAATAGTAGACATATATGACTTTACCATTGCTTTTTGGTAATTAGAAGGCTGCTAATTGCAGCTGCGCACCACACTTCTATTATTTCTGGCAGTGAAGGGGTTAATTAGGTAGTTTAAAAGGTTCATTTTAGCTTTAGTGTAGGGATTAACCTCCCACCTGACACTTCCCACCTCCTGATCCCTCCCAAACAGCTCTCTTCCCTCACCCACTCCCCACTGGCCACCCCATCTTAGGTACTGGCAGACAGTCTGCCAGTATGAAAATATGAGGCTTTTTTAAAATAAAATATATTTATTTTTAATTTTATATTTTCAGCAGTGTAGGATCCCCCCTTACTCCCCAACCTCCCTGACCCCCCCCCCCCCCAATAGCTCTCTAACCTCTCCCTCTATCTATTAGCCACCATTTAGGTACAGGCAGCAGTTTGTTTTTTAAAGTTTTTAATTTTAAAAAAAAAGCCCTATATGGGCAAAACGCGTCAGGGGGTTATAGAGCTTAGGGGAGCTCTATTTATTTTAAGTCTAAATCAGAACTGTTGGCCTGCACAGGCGGGCAAATCTTATATAATTTTGAAAAATAGTGAACTCACTAGCCTAATCTATTTATTTGTTGTGACTACCGCAACCCACAGACCGCTGATCTCTACAGTCAGTGTGCTACCAAATCCAGCTGTAATACTGGGACCGCATTAAGCGGCAACGATAATGCTAATTTTTACGCTCTTACTAATCTCTTAATATTATTGAGCTAGCTTACCAGCGTATTTTCACCTGAATTATTACCAGTATACAAGTGGTTACATTTATTTGTGATAACAACATTACAGTTAACAGTTAGTTATATATGTACGTGGTTAAATTAACCCTTAGTATTTTCCTGTGAGTAAAAAGTACACCGGACACACACTGGTATTATAACAGACCACTCAGGAAAATTAAAATAATAAAAAACCAACTGATAAATATATGTTACCAAATCAACTTACAACATATATAGTACCTTATTGGTTGGAACCTATGAACCGGAAACATACCGGTAAAATAAGATAATCAAAGAACAGGAAGCTTTCAGCAACTTTAAACCCACATTATGTATGCTTAACCTTGGCAATACAGGGACGCTAACATTTAGCGTAGCTCAATTATAAGAACAGCACTATAATTCTGTCTTTGTCAATATAATCAAAACCAGAGAAAGTTAAAACGAGCATTTTTTCACTGGGGGAGTCTAATTCTGACATAATTATAAGTATCTAAATTGTATCATTATGCTGATTGCAGCAATATTGTAACATAAATATTAGACACCCAAACATCAAAGTTAACTACACTGGGTGTTAAAGTATAAGCACAAACAAGGACTGATACTGACAAAAATCAATGATCCGAAAGTGTCTTGAATTTATGTCAAGTACTAAGACAATATAAATAAAAGATTTTGTTTGTATAAACAAACTGACATCAAGATTATATAAACACTACTGATACCTCTAACCTATGTTACACAACATGACAGTATCACCTGACCTAATACTATGAGCTCTGACCTGTGATATACCAATAACAAATAATAAAAAACAAAAACGACAAAACTGAACAAGTAACAGATAGCCTAATCGTACATATATCTGAGATACTAATTAAATATCCTGAAATAAAGGTGGGAGACCTATTGGTTGAAAGTAACAAAAATAATGATATAGCTGCACCACCATCTGTATTAAAACATCATTATTTTATTGTGCCACTTAAAACAGACAACGTTTCGGACCCATGTCCTTATACATGGGTCCGAAACGTTGTCTGTTTTAAGTGGCACAATAAAATAATGATGTTTTAATACAGATGGTGGTGCAGCTATATCATTATTTTTGGACTGACTTCTTGGGACCTTGGTGCAGGTCCAATAGTTGGCACACCTGCAAACAAGCTGATTTATACCCTTGGTGCTTGTGCAATTCTTTGCTTTCTACGGTTGAAAGTAACACCTCACAATCCCTTCACGATAACTCACAGATATTCTCTGACATCATAATCTTAGGCACACAACTATAGTTGTAATTGATAAGATTGCCACATCGATCTTTTCAAAGCTATATGATAACTCAATTTACGATATTACCTAACTACCCTAACAATGGTCAACTAATAGACACATACTCCATTATTTCTGTAGAAATATAGATATTTCTCTACCAGTGACCTTATTTTCAGTGGAATTTCCATCTAGTGGTCTTGGAGGTAGCAAACCTACCTGTGCACTTTCCTACCATTATTATTTACATATCAAAGGCTAATTATTAATAAGGGGAAAGGGGCCTCCAGTTCTTTGGTTCGATTTTAATTTGAACCTTTATTTTAAAATATCTTATTAAAAGTTATGTTTTAACTTTCCCAATTTCTCTACAAATAAGTCCAGGCATAGAGTGCTATATGTGCAGTCTTTTGGGAGGTTCTTTCCTCTCTATTGTTCTGTAACAATGTTTGTGTTGATATTCTATATAACCTCAATAAAAAAAAATTAAGAAAAATAAATAAAAATAAGTTGATTCAATAGGTCAAATGCAGGACACATTAAAGGGACAGTCCACACCAGAATTGTTATTGTTTTAAAAGATAGATAATACCTTTATTACCCATTCCCTAGTTTTGCATGACCAACACAGCTATATTAAAACACTTTTTACCTCTGTGATTGATTATCTTGTATCTAAGCCTCTGTAAACTGACCCCTTATTTAAGTTCTTTTGACAGACTTTTACCCAATTAGTGCTGACTCCTAGGTAACTCCACGTGCGTGAGCACAGTGTTATCTATATGACACACATGAACTAAAACCCTCTAGTGGGGAAAAACTGTGAAAATGCATTCAAATAAGAGGCGGCCTTCAGGTCTAAGAAATTAGCTAGGTTTAGCTTTCAATTATGAATACAAAGAGAACAAAGCAAAATTGGTGATAAAAGTAAATTGGAAAGTTGCTTAAAATTACATGCCCTATCTGAATCATAAAAGTTTATTTTGGACTAGACTGTCCCTTTAAATGCTGGCGATATATAAAAAAAAGTGCTAGGGAAATACACTAATTACTGACAGCATGAGTAATGTGCATATAGATGCAGGAAAAGAAACCTACAAAATGCTAGCAGCGTATCAAATAGACAGCATTAAGATAGTGCTAAAAGAAGAATGCACTAGTTAATAGCAGCATAAGTTATATACATACTGATGCAGAACGTAAAATGAATAAATTGCTAACAACGTATCTGATAAAAAACCAGCAACAACAAAAAAAAATATATAGGATAGTAAAAAATGCTAAAAAGCTAAAAAGCTGTGAATATCAACACTTGCCTGGCCAGACCATAGTTCCAAAACACGTTTCAGGGTCATGCCTCTTCACCAGGTCCAGACAGGCACTCTCTGGATTTTAATTTAAATCACACGTTTCAGGGTTAAACACCCCTTCCTCAGACCTGAGGAAGGGGTGTTTAACTCCAAAATGTCACATTTTGGTCACAATAAAGGTGATTATATTAAAATCCAAAAAGTGCCTGCCTGGACTTTTGCTAGATATATGATAGATGATAGATAGATAGATAGATAGATGATAGATAGATGATAGATAGATGATAGATGATAGATGATAGATAGATAGATAGATAGATAGATAGATAGATAGATAGATAGATAGATGATAGATAGATAGATAGATAGATAGATAGATAGATTGATAGATGGAGATGATATATAGATGATAGCTACATTCATTTTAATGGCGTGATCGGGTTGGCTGTGAATAGACAGCGTGCACGATGCGTTTAGAAAAATACAGACCTGCTCAGTAGAGCCAGGAGCGGCGGTCTGTAAAATACATTTTTATAGGAAAATATCTGTGACATACTTTGATTTAGAAAGCTGGCGCTCACCTAATGTTATATAATTCTGCACTATGTACAGAATTATATAACATTATTTGGTGGGTTTACTGGCCCATTAACGCGGTTGTGATATTTTTTTGTTGGGTTTACGCTTGCACTCAAAATGCCTCAGTCTAGGGCAGTTAAGGTGTGAGCGGGAGAGCTAATTTGCATTCCGCTTGTAATCTAGCCCCAGGTGAGGTTGCTGAAGATAGTCATAAACGATGTCAAGACTGAGAAACAGGTAACGCCGAGGACCATAGACACAGTGGTTGATGAAGGAAACTTAGTGCAGCATATAAAAGACACATCATGCTTACTTCTCTTCACAATCTGAATATGTCAAGCATTGCCATTAGCAGAAGCCAATGGTTTTGTCTTCACGGAAGACGTGCAGACAAAAATCCATACCTCTGATATGTAAACAAGGACAAGCGACCCAACTATGCACACAAACTGAGTTGTAAGAAAATGACAGCAAGTGCTCAGGACTGATGATTATTTGGCTGTAGCAGGAGGCAGTTTATTCGCCAAAGGGCTGGACAGCGGCAAAAGAATGTCTGCAGGCAACAGTAAAGCATAGTGGTAGTTTGCGGCTGCATTTCTGCAAATGGAGTTGGGGATTTGGTCACAATTAATGGTATCCTTAATGCTGAGAAGTACAGGCAGATACCCATCATGCAATACCATCAGCGAGGCACCTGATTGGCCACAAATGCATTTTTCATAATGACAACGACCCCAAACAGGCAGCCAAAGTAATTAAGAAATATCTTCATAGAGAAGAACAAGGAGCTCTTGGAAGTGAAGGTTTGGCCTCCACAGAGTCCTGATCTCAAGATTATCGAGTCTGTCTGGGATTACACGAAGAGGCAGAAGCATCTGAGGGTGCCTAAATCCACAGAAGAAATGTGATTCGTTTTCCAAGATGTCTGGAATAACCTACCTGCCAAGATCCTTAAAAGAATGTGTGCAAGTGTATCAAGAAGAAGAGCAGTAATGCACTATGGGAGTTAGCTGAGCAAATCAAGAAAGCCAATGACAAGATACATATGTGTGCAACTACCAATTAGAAGCTAGCTCGAACTAGTGCATAGCTTCTCCTGTGCCTATCTAGGTGTGCTTTTCAACAAAGGATTCTATTAGAACAAAGTGAATTTCATAATATATAAACTGAAACGTTTGTCAAAATTGCATGTGCTATCTGTTCCATGAAAGTCTCATGTTCCTTTAAGCTGAATTAACTGCTTATTTAACTATATATATATATATATATATATATATATATATATATATATATATATATATATATACAGGTAGCCCTCAGTTTACGCCAGGGTTAGGTTCCAGAAGGAATGGTTGTAAATCGAAACCATTGTAAATTGAAACCCAGTTTATAATGTAAGTCAATGGGAAGTGAGGGAGATAGGTTCCAGGCCCCTCTCAAAATTATCATAAGTAACATCTAATACATTATTTTTAAAGCTTTGAAATGAAGACTTTAAATGCTAAACAGCATTATAAACCTAATAAAATAATCACACAACACAGAATATATAATTAAACTAAGCAAAATGAACAAAAACATTTGCTAAACAGTATTACAAACCTAATAAAATAATCACACAACACAGACTTCACTTGCATTTGTCTGCAAACAGTTTTTTCTATGCATTCCAATCTGGATTGATTTATAGACATGAAGATATTGTTCCTTTGAAATATGCTCGATAGCTCAGGTCTTGTTAAACTGATTAATTTCAGCTTGCTTGGCTTTGCTGCAACACAAGGGGACAGCTCCACCTACGGGCTGTTTTAATAAATGCACTGCTTCTCAATGCTTTTCAATAGCAGTCACATGATTGGAAAAAAAGGTTGTTATTCTGAAATGGTGTAAATTGAACCGTTGTAAAACGAGGGCCACCTGTGTATATATATATATATATATATATATATATATATATATATATATATATATATATATACCTGTATATATATATATATATATATATACTGTATATAGGATGCTGTATATACTGTAGTTATTTCTAAGGAGACAGATGCATATTTGTTAATACTTTTATCAGTTTTGCACATGTATTTGCTGTTATTTCTCACACAGACCTGCACATGTTCATATAAGAAAGAACCTCTATACGTGGTCTGTGCACATCATCTGCTTTTTGGCAGTTAAAGTGTGTAGGAACAGAAGATGAGCATCGACTTATACAAGAATAGGATCAGGGATGAGGTTGTAGCTAGAATGATGGCAGCTTATCTTCTCCATCCCTGTAACAGAAGATAATAATAGTGTAATTGTACCCCCAGTTCACCTGAAGCCATTAAATGTTCGCCGGCTACCTGAGCATTTCAGAAATTGCAGTCTTCACATTTTTCTCTTCATTACGAAGGACAAGAGATGTCTGTGTCTTCTGCCTCTGGGGATAACACACATTTCCAGGCTGCTTAACTGTCACCTACAAACAATTGCAGCCACTTATCAAAGCCATTAATTGCTGAGGTCAGGATGTGAGACGTGCCGGGGAAGGCAGCAGGCAGGTTTAAGAGTCTTTAGAAAATTAACTTAATTGAAGGAAAGAGAAAGAGTTTTAGTGGCCTGAAATTTGTGACATAATGTACATTACAGACAGCAGAGGCGGTGTGAGGTACACAGCCGTCACTAAAGGTTTAGAAGTTGCTAAAACTTCCCCAATTGCACTTTCTCATAAAGAAGACTCTAAACGCCACAGCTGCAAAATACATTTACTATAAAAGTAATAAATTACTATCACAGGAAAGAGACAGATCTGTGCTTTATAGAGCTTTGCAATGGTTGTCATGGTTATCGGAGTGTCAGCTCTTCTCCTACAGTCCTGTCTTAACCTCTCTATAATACAGGGACCTCTCTATAATACAGGAACTTTTCTATAATACAGGAACCTAATATCATCTATATTATATACATCATTTAATTCCCCTTATCCCAGTAATTCTCTCACATACTTAATATGCTTAATAATCACATGTCCCCTGGGCTGGGTACATATACATGGCTGCCCCGCTGGTGCCCCAGGTGATCATGTGAGTACTATTACCCACTCCTGCAAATGTACAACTTGTCCACAGGACACACCAGCACATAGTGTATTATGCACACAATCTGCTTCTTGTGAGCAAACAAAGCAAATTACAGCTGCATACATTTCATGTCAAGCTCCTATCTGTCTGTCTGTCTGTCTATCTATCTATCTATCTATCTATCTATCTATCTATCTATCTATCTATCTATCTATCTATCTACCGTTTTATTCTAAATAAGCAGCCAGAAGAGACCTCACCACATGCTATTACACACCCAGAAGAGTGTACACATGAGCAAACACACCCATACATGCATTCACATGCTCAAATGCACAAATACACTTATACACGTGTACAAATGAACACTTGTGTGCATGTGCACACAAGCACAGTCATATACACATGTTACATGCACACTCATATACACACGTTAGATGCACACTCACACTTGCATACAATCAGAAACACACACACAAGCACACAGTCACTGACATGCTCATGAAATGGTAGATTGAACAAAAGTTGTCTCAAGGGGCGGGTCTAGAGGTGTGGTCAGGATTTTGACCTCCTCTGCCCAGTGTGCAGAATTTGTATTGAAGTATTATGTCTTGTAATTGTGTCTCACTGTTGTAAAGCTTACAAGGTTGTCTTGTTTTTATTGTCACTTTTCTTGTGATACCTGTATCCTACATAATGGAACTTAAAGGGACAGTCTACTCCAGAATCTTTATTGTTTAAAAAGATAGATAATCCCTTTATTACCCATTTCTCGGTTTTGCACAATCAACACGGTTATATTAATATAAGTTTTACCTCTGTGATTACCTTGTATCTAAGCCTCTGCCTCCTTAGCTCAGTTCTTTTGACAGACTTGCATTTTAGCCAATCAGTGCCCTCTCATGAGTAAATCCATGGATGTGATGAGCACAGTGTTATATATATGGCACACATGAACTAATGCCCTCTAGCTGTGAAAAAACTGTCAAATGCACTGAGATAAGAGACGGCTTTGAAGGGCTTAGAAATTAGCATATGAGCCTACCTAGGTTTAGCTTTCAAATAAGATACCAAGAGAATAAAGCAAATTTGATGATAAAAGTGAATTGGAAAGTTGTTTAAAATTGCATGCCCTATCCGAATCATGAAAGTTTAATTTGGACTAGACTATCGCGTTAATGTATTTCCTGCAATAAATACGTTTCACAGACTGGTTCTATTGAATCTAGGCTTGTGTTTTATGTAGCATCCAGAGCACAATTATTTTGTGTTGTTTGTATAATCAGATACATCACAATAATGACACTAGTGGGCATTGTTATTAATAATACTAATTCCAGCTGATTCTCATGGATAACACTGCACGGTACATTTTTCTCTATAGTAACTTTTTTTATGAATGTTCATTTTTTTCCAT
Source organism: Bombina bombina (assembly GCF_027579735.1). Taxonomy (NCBI): domain Eukaryota; kingdom Metazoa; phylum Chordata; class Amphibia; order Anura; family Bombinatoridae; genus Bombina; species Bombina bombina. Next base: position 157,810,682 of record NC_069508.1, read on the forward strand.
GGATCTGACAGACGATAGTTATCCTGCAGGTCTCGCCTGGCGCAGAATAAGATTCCTTAGACCATGAACACAAATAAATGTAATTATTATTCTCAGACAGCTCTGGAGCACAAAGCATTTATCAGGTTAAATATTTACATATATAAATGTGTATATAATTGTATTGTTTCCAGGAATCCAGTTCCTTTGCCTGGCATTGTTTTTTCCCCAGCAATGCTGGCTTGCGTTCCCTGGTGCATCTTACAGTAACTTACTTATGCAGCCCACATATAAGCAGATAAAGCAATTTGTGTGTAATTTCAGCTAGCTGCAAGCGCTGCCATACACTCAGCCCAAGCCTTGCTGAGACAGCCATCTGCACACACGTGACACACTAAATCACACATGGCACATGTGAAGCTAAGTGGCTGTGACAGGCGCACTTGCATCTGATACAGGCAAGGAGCAGTGACAGGACAATAAGCTACTTCTGGTGTAATGAGTTTGCAGCTTCATGGCTGAACAGATAGGAAGATAAGGGCTTTAATTTAAATATAAATGCATCCTGGGTTATTGTATTGCTTCCTAAGACAAAGGGAAACCGACATCTCAAAACTACTTGACTTTATTTTTAAACCAGCGGGTTTGGATTTACTTTTCTATCTGCCTGCTCTGGGCAGCGCTGATATGTGCACAATACACTGGCTCTCCTGTGACAGAGATAATGCCTGTCTATTGCACCTGCCAGTAAGCTGTAGTTCAGGAAGGGTACATATTTATGTCCAGGCCTAGGGCAGGAGGCAGATTTTGAGCACGCCTTCTTGCTGCACTCTCTGGTATATTAAAGGACTTCCCCATTCCCCCTGGCTAATACATGTGTCCTAATGTTGCTCTCTGCCCAGCAAATGCCTCACGGCCAGTGAAGTGACATAAAACAAAATGCTACCCCCCTGCAGCCCAGAGATACATCTGGTGGGTAAAGAGCTGTATGGGGATGTATACAGATACATGTAGTGCCATAACCCTGCCCACTAGATCTCTGTCTAGGTAACAGTGATCCATAAGGAGTGTAATGCGGGACTGCCCACTGTACAAGGGGTCCTCAGATAAACACCCATAGGGAGTAATGGATTTTTTGGGAGGAAAGTTGTTGAAGTTGTTAAAAACTTTTTATATGTAGCTGATGAAAAAGTTAAACTATACCTGGTCCTTTATCATGACAGTTAAATGATCTGTAATCTGTTGGCTCCAGCTGAGAAGCATTGGTCAGTACTAGTACTTATTTAATAATAACTTATCCCAAATGTCTTTGTGCGCAATTGGTATTATTAATGGTCTGGGTCATACAACTCTCTGCTTAATTAAATCTATATATGGTACTAATAATGTGTATACCGTACAAATAATGTATATACTGTACAAATAATCTGTTTACCGTACAAATAATGTATATACTGTACAAATAAACTGTTTAACATACAAATAATGTATATACTGTACAAATAATCTGTTTACCGTACAAATAATGTATATACCGTACAAATAATGTGTATACCATACAAATAATGTATAAACTGTACAAATAATGTGCATACCGTACAAATAATGTATATACTGTACAAATAATGTATATACTGTACTAATAATGTGTATACCGTACAAATAATGTATATACTGTACAAATAATCTGTTTACTGTACAAATAATGTATAAACTGTACAAATAATCTGTTTACCATACAAATAATGTATATACTGTACAAATAATCTGTTTACCGTACAAATAATGTATATACTGTACAAATAATCTGTTTACCATACAAATAATGTATATACTGTACAAATAATCTGTTTACCTTACAAATAAGGCATATACTGTACAAATAATGTGTATACCGTACAAATAATGTATATACCGTACAAATAATGTATATACTGTACAAATAATGTGTATACCGTACAAATAATGTATATACTGTACAAATAATGTGCATACCGTACAAATAATGTATATACTGTACAAATAATGTGCATACTGTACAAATAATGTATATACTGTACAAATAATGTGTATACCGTACAAATAATGTATATACTGTACAAATAATGTGTACACCATACAAATAATGTATATACTGTACAAATAATGTGCATAATGTACAAATAATGTATATACCATACAAATAATGTGCATTCCATACAAATAATGTATATACCGTACAAATAATGTAAATACCATACAAATAATGTGCATACCGTACAAATAATGTGCATACCATACAAATAATGTGCATACCGAACAAATATTGTATATACTGTACAAATAATCTGTTTACCATACAAATAATGTATATACTGTACAAATAATGTGTATACATACAAATAATGTATATACTTTACAAATAATGTGCATACCGTACAAATAATGTATATACCGTACAAATAATGTGTATACCATACAAATAATGTATATACTGTACAAATAATGTGCATACCGTACAAATAATGTATATACTGTACAAATAATGTATATACTGTACAAATAATGTGCATACAGTACAAATAATGTATATACTGTACAAATAATGTATATACTGTACAAATAATGTGCATATCATCCAAATAATGTATATACCGTACAAATAATGTGCATACCGTACAAATAATGTATATACTGTACAAATAATGTGCATACCGTACAAATAATGTGCATTCCGTACAAATAATGTATATACTGTAAAAATAATGTGCATACCGTACAAATAATGTGTATACTGTACAAATAATGTGCATAACGTACCAATAATATAACTACTGTACCAATAATATAACTACTGTACCAATAATCTGTTTACCGTACAAATAATGTATATACTGTACAAATCATGTGTATACCGTACAAATAATGTATATACTGTACAAATAATGTGCATACCATACAAATAATGTATATACTGTACAAATAATCTCTTTACCATACAAATAATGTATATACTGTACAAATAACCTGTTTACCGTACAAATAATGTATAAACTGTACAAATAATGTGTATACCGTACAAATAATGTATACACTGTACAAATAATGTGCATACCATACAAATAATGTATATACTGTACAAATAATCTGTTTACCGTACAAATAATGTATATACTGAACAAATAATGTGTATACCGCACAAATAATGTGTATACCCTACAAATAACGTATATACCGTACAAGTTATGTGCATACAGTACAAATAATGTATATACTGTACAAATAATGTGTATAACATACAAATGATGTGTATACTGTACAAATAATGTATATACTGTACAAATAATGTACGTATGGTACAAATAATGTATATACCGTAGAAATAAAGTAATAAGGTACAAATAATGTATATACATGACAAATAATGTATATATTGTACATATGTGTATACCGTACAAATAATGTATATACTGTACATATAATGTGTATACCATACAATTAATGTGTATACCGTACAAATACTGTATACATGGTACAAATTATATATATATATATATATATATATATATATATATATGTCCAAGGATACCAGCACTCGCTATTAGTTGTCAATGTCGGGGTGCTCCCAAAATATTTAACAAAAATTGGTGGTTCAAGTGAACAGAGGCACTCTCCGTGTGGTCAAAAAATAAGTGCTTTTATTCAATCACATTTGAATAAAAGTTTTCGGGCTGTGATGCCCGTCATCAGACTCCTGTGATTATAACAGTGTAAAAGTGTGATTACCTGACAGAAGCCTAAATAGCCCACAAGCTGTCCTGGACGCCACCGGCCCCTCCGCTGCCGCACCGGAATACCGGAAGTGACGCATAAGCGTCTGACGTCATGACGTTGGTTACAGTAGCGCCCGGGCTGCTCCTGAAAGGCAACAAATAATAGTGATAGTAACTTGGCAAACACTGCATACGATAATGATTACTGTAAATAACATATAATATATACATTGATAAGTGGCAAATCATGTAAAATTAAAGTGAAATATATCTCATATGTATTAGAAAGTGTGTAGTTACTCTGGTGTAGTGAGTAATGTGAAATAATTTAAGAAAAAGGGGGGGTTTGGTTAAAAAGTGGTCTATAGGGAGGTTATTATGGCTAATATTGTATAATTTCATATTCAGCCAAAGTTCTAATGTGTTGGTTTTGCACATTATGGTTATGGTCACATAAGAGGGGAACTGCGGACCAGAATGGTCAATCATAGGTCATCAATACGGACAGCTGTCGAGAAGGGGACATCAGAGCAACCAGTCGCTCGACATTTTGTACAGGCAGGACATACGGTTAAGGACTTAAAATATACCCTCATTGACCATGTACCCCCCTCCCCTAGAGGAGGTGATAGGGGGCGAAGATTGCTACAATTAGAAGCAAAATGGACCTTTGAATTGGGTACTTTAACACCAGGGGGTTTAAATACCCACCTTGACTGGCGAAGTTATCTGTAACCATGTTATCCTTGCTCTTATTCTGATATCAGTTTCAACTTATAGATTACTGTAAACACTTTGACTACATAGATGTCATTGATTATTTACAAGTGCTTAGCCACAGTTTCTCTATATTATACTACTTACAAGTGATTAAAAGACACTTGTTCCCCTCTTATGTGACCATAACCATAATGTGCAAAACCAACACATTAGAACTTTGGCTGAATATGAAATTATACAATATTAGCCATAATAACCTCCCTATAGACCACTTTTTAACCAAAACCCCCCCTTTTTCTTAAATTATTTCACATTACTCACTACACCAGAGTAACTACACACTTTCTAATACATATGAGATATATTTCACTTTAATTTTACATGATTTGGCACTTATCAATGTATATATTATATGTTATTTACAGTAATCATTATCGTATGCAGTGTTTGCCAAGTTACTATCACTATTATTTGTTGCCTTTCAGGAGCAGCCCGGGCGCTACTGTAACCGACGTCATGACGTCAGACGCTTATGCGTCACTTCCGGTATTCCAGTGCGGCAGGGGAGGGGCCGGTGGCGTCCAGGACAGCTTGTGGGCTATTTAGGCCCCTGTCAGGTAATCACACTTTTACACTGTTATAATCACAGGAGTCTGATGACGGGCATCACAGCCCGAAAACGTTTATTCAAATGTGATTGAATAAAAGCACTTATTTTTTGACCACACGGAGAGTGCCTCTGTTCACTTGAACCACCAATTTTTGTTTTATATATATATATATATATATATATATATATATATATATATATATATATATACTGTACAAATAATGTACATATGATATAAATAATGTATATATTGTAAACATAATGTATATTTGGTACAAATAATGTATATACTGTACACAATGTACCTGTGGTACAAATAATGTATATACTGTACATATAATGTATAAACTGTACAAATAATGAGGCTGATGAAACAGCCACCAGCCGAGAAATGCGTTGCTGTTGTTCTTGCAATAAAATTATTGTTGTTATTTTAATACCCATGCCTGCATTCTGATTTTATATCACCATTACCATTATATATGCTAGTTAGCTGTTTCTAGCTATATACTTTTGTTGCCATACACCAAGATCCTACTGCCGGTGTTCTGGGGGTGCTCACACATCGATTGGAGGAATCCCTGTGATGTACTTATCCCCAACGTGTCCATCGGGCGACTCATAACAGTCCCGACCTGTTACTACTGGCACTTTGACCATGCCACTCCGTTTGTGAGTATCTCGTATTTTTGAGGGGAGGGCTCTCTCTGTGCCTCTGAAATCCCGACGATACTGCTCTATGGTTGGCACCTAATTTACATATGGTACAAATAATTTCTATACTGTACAAATAATGTACATGTTGTAAAAATAATGTATATATTGGACATATAATGTATATATGGTACAAATAATTACATACTGTACAAATAATGTATATTATGTACATATAATGTATATGCCATACAAATAATGTATATACTGTACAAATAATTTATATACTGTACAAATGATGTATATATGGTACAAATAATGTTTATACTGTACAAAGAATGTACATAAGGTACAAATAAAGTATATACTATACAAATAATGTACATATGGTACAAATAATGGTTAATAAATATACTTAATAAGATAGAAAGCTTCACACTGTGTAGACATGACTTGCTGCAGTGTGGAAACTGGTTAGTGTAGGACCAGTCTTTATGGGACACCTTGTAAGTGGTGACTGGCTTAGCAGAATATGATCATATTGTGTGACTAAGATCCCATTTCATTTAAAGGCATTTTTTAAAGCATAAATATAAGTCAATATTATTGCAAGATATTAATCCCAATTTTATTTGAACTATGTAAGTATATTTAGCGGATAGAAGTATATTTGTTTTTGCAGCACAAATATAAGCTCATATTATTGGGAGATGTTTATCCCAATCTTATTAGAAGCTATGTAAGTACATTTGGCAGACAGAAGCAAAATACAAATATGCCATGAAAGAGTAGATTTAAGTGGTTGGATGTGCACCAATATATTTTTTGTTGTTTTGTAATTGTTTTGGTCACTTTGGTAGCACTCCCACAATATGGGGCCTAGTTATCAAGCCGTCAACCTCAAATACGCTGGAATTCCGCAGCGTATTTGTGGTGAGGCTGATTCGCCTTAGTTATCATAGGCTCGAGACCGGCAAAAGTAGAATTTTGTGATGTAAACTTCGATCCGCCGGACTCAGTCCGACACAGATCGATTCTTACGTCACTCCAGATGTTCCGCACACAAGTGCGGCACAATCTCACTACTTTTGCTAGTTATCAAAAAACTAGCAGGTACGCTCGGCACTTTTACGGCCCAGCGTACCTGGTTTTCAAAGCGCCAGCCTGGAGGCGGCGGATCCCATAGGAATCAATGGGAGTCTGACCATAGCGAAAGTACAAGTTCGCTGCTGACAGACATCCCATTGATTCCTATGGGAGCTGTCTACACCTAACACCCTAACATGTACCCCGAGTCTAAACACCGCTAATCTGACCCCCCCTACACCGCCGCAACTAAATAAAGTTATTACCCCCTAAACCGCCGCTCCCGGAGCCCACCGCAAGCTACTCTATACATATTAACCCCTAAACCGCCGCTCCCGGAGCCCACCGCAACTATAATAAATGTATTAACCCCTAAACCGCCGCTCCCTGAACCCGCCGCAACCTATATTAAATGTATTAACCCCTATCCTGCCCCCCCTACACCGTCGCCACCTATAATAAATTTATTAACCCCTAATCTGCCCCCCCTACACCGTCGCCACCTATAATAAATTTATTAACCCCTATCCTGCCCCCCACTACGCCGCCGCCACTGTAATAAAATTATTAACCCCTAAACCTAAGTCTAACCCTAACCCTAACGCCCCCCTAACTTAAATATTAATTAAATAAATCTAAATAAATGAACTCTTATTAACTAAATGAATCCTATTTAAAACTAAATACTTACCTTTAAAATAAACCCTAATATAGCTACAATATAAATAATAATTATATTCTAGCTATCTTAGGATTTATATTTATTTTACAGGTAACTTTCAATTTATTTTAACCATGTACAATAACTATTAAATAGTTATTAACTATTTAATAGCTTACCTAGCAAAAATAAAGAGAAATGTACCTGTGAAATAAATCCTAACCTAAGTTACAATTACACCTAACACTACACTATACTTTAATAAATTATTCCTATTTAAAAATAAATACTTACCTGTAAAATAAACCCTAAGATAGCTACAATGTAATTAATAATTATATTATAGCTATCTTAGGATTTATATTTATTTTACAGGTAACTTTGTATTTATTTTAGCTAGTTAGAATAGTTATTAAATAGTTATTAACTATTTAATAACTACCTAGCTAAAAGAAATACAAAATTACCTGTAAAATAAATCCTAACCTAAGTTACAATTAAACCTAATACTACACTATCATTAAATTAACTAAATAAACTACCTACAAATAACTACAATTAAATACAATTACATAAACTAACTAAAGTACAAAAAATAAGAAAAGCTAAGTTACAAAAAATAAAAAATTAAGTTACAAACATGTTAAAAATATTACAACATTTTTAAGCTACTTACACCTAATCTAAGCCCCCTAATAAAATAACAAACCCCCCCAAAATAAAAAAAATCCCTACCCTATTCTAAATTAAATAAATTTCAAAGCTCTTTTACCTTACCAGCCCTTAAAAGGGCCATTTGTGGGGGCATGCCCCAAAAATTTCAGCTCTTTTGCCTGTAAAAGAAAAATACAACCCCCCCCCAACATTAAAACCCACCACCCACATACCCCTAATCTAACCCAAACCCCCCTTACAAAAACCTAACACTAATCCCCTGAAGATCATCCTACCTTGAGTCGTCTTCACTCAGCCGAGCCACCGATGGAACTGAAGAGGACATCCGGAGCGGAAGAAGTTAATCCTCCAAGCGGCGCTGAAGAAATCTTCCATCCGATGAAGTCATCATCCAGGCGGCGCTGAAGAAGTCTTCGATCCGGCCGATGTCATCTTCAAAGAGGCGCTGAAGAGGTCTTCTATCCGGGCGAAGTCATCTTCCAAGCCGGGTCTTGAATCTTCCTTCCGCCGACGCGGAACCACCTTCTTCACCGACGGACTACGACGAATGACGGCTCCTTTAAGGGACGTCATCCAAGATGGCGTCCCCTCAATTCCGATTGGCTGATAGGATTCTATCAGCCAATCGGAATTAAGGTAGGAAAAATCTGATTGGCTGATAGAATCAGCCAATCAGATTGAGCTCGCATTCTATTGGCTGTTTCGATCAGCCAATAGAATGCGAGCTCAATCTGATTGGCTGATTGGATCAGCCAATCGGATTGAACTTGAATCTGATTGGCTGATTCCATCAGCCAATCAGATTTTCCTACCTTAATTCCGATTGGCTGATAGAATCCTATCAGCCAATCGGAATTGAGGGGACGCCATCTTGGATGACGTCCCTTAAAGGAGCCGTCATTCGTCGTAGTCCGTCGGTGAAGAAGGTGGTTCCGCGTCGGCTGAAGGAAGATTCAAGACCCGGCTTGGAAGATGACTTTGCCCGGATAGAAGACCTCTTCAGCGCCTCTTTGAAGATGACATCGGCCGGATCGAAGACTTCTTCAGCGCCGCCTGGATGATGACTTCATCGGATGGAAGATTTCTTCAGCGCCGCTTGGAGGATTAACTTCTTCCGCTCCGGATGTCCTCTTCAGTTCCATCGGTGGCTCGGCTGAGTGAAGACGACTCAAGGTAGGATGATCTTCAGGGGATTAGTGTTAGGTTTTTGTAAGGGGGGTTTGGGTTAGATTAGGGGTATGTGGGTGGTGGGTTTTAATGTTGGGGGGGGTTGTATTTTTCTTTTACAGGCAAAAGAGCTGAACTTTTTGGGGCATGCCCCCACAAATGGCCCTTTTAAGGGCTGGTAAGGTAAAAGAGCTTTGAAATTTATTTAATTTAGAATAGAGTAGGGATTTTTTTTATTTTGGGGGGGTTTGTTATTTTATTAGGGGGCTTAGATTAGGTGTAAGTAGCTTAAAATTGTTGTAATATTTTTAACATGTTTGTAACTTAATTTTTTATTTTTTGTAACTTAGCTTTTTTTATTTTTTGTACTTTAGTTAGTTTATGTAATTGTATTTAATTGTAGTTATTTGTAGGTAGTTTATTTAGTTAATTTAATGATAGTGTAGTATTAGGTTTAATTGTAACTTAAGTTAGGATTTATTTTACAGGTAATTTTGTATTTCTTTTAGCTAGGTAGTTATTAAATAGTTAATAACTATTTAATAACTATTCTAACTAGCTAAAATAAATACAAAGTTACCTGTAAAATAAATATAAATCCTAAGATAGCTATAATATAATTATTAATTACATTGTAGCTATCTTAGGGTTTATTTTACAGGTAAGTATTTATTTTTAAATAGGAATAATTTATTAAAGTATAGTGTAGTGTTAGGTGTAATTGTAACTTAGGTTAGGATTTATTTCACAGGTACATTTCTCTTTATTTTAGCTAGGTAAGCTATTAAATAGTTAATAACTATTTAATAGTTATTGTACATGGTTAAAATAAATTGAAAGTTACCTGTAAAATAAATATAAATCCTAAGATAGCTAGAATATAATTATTATTTATATTGTAGCTATATTAGGGTTTATTTTAAAGGTAAGTATTTAGTTTTAAATAGGATTCATTTAGTTAATAAGAGTTCATTTATTTAGATTTATTTAATTAATATTTAAGTTAGGGGGGCGTTAGGGTTAGGGTTAGACTTAGGTTTAGGGGTTAATAATTTTATTACAGTGGCGGCGGCGTAGTGGGGGGCAGGATAGGGGTTAATAAATTTATTATAGGTGGCGACGGTGTAGGGGGGGCAGATTAGGGGTTAATAAATTTATTATAGGTGGCGACGGTGTAGGGGGGGCAGGATAGGGGTTAATAGGTTTAATATAGGTTGCGGCGGGTTCATGGAGCGGCGGTTTAGGGGTTAAACTATTTATTTAGTTGCGGAGAGGTGCGGGATCAGCAGGATAGGGGTTAATCATTTTATAATAGAGGGCGACGGTATAGGGGGGACAGGATAGGGGTTACTAGGTATAATGTAGGTGGCAGCGGTGTCCGGGAGCGGCGGTTTAGGGGTTAATACATTTATAAGACTTGCGGCAGGGTCTAGGAGCGGCGGTTTAGGGGTTAATACATTTATAAGAGTTGCGGCAGGGTCTAGGAGCGGCGGTTTAGGGGTTAGTAACTTTATTGAGTTGCGGGGGGCTCCGGGGGCGCCGGTATAGGGGGTAGAACAGTGCAGTTTAGTGTGAGTGCTTAGTGACAGGCTAGCAATAAAGCTGGGAAAAAGCCGAAGGGCAGCGAGATCGGATGAGTGATAACTGTCACAGTCCGCTGCTCATCGCCCCGCGGCTTTTTGACAGCTTTATTTGATAACTTAGGCGTATTTTTTCAGGTCCGCGGCGGCGAAGGTAGGCGAGCTTAGGCGGACGTATTGGGCCGGCGAAGCCAGAAAAGTAGACGGCTTGATAACTACCCCCCAATGTGTGTTAAGATTAAACAGTCCTTTTGTGGTGTGCGTAATCAAAAAAACCCTTTGTTGTATTTCTTAAATAGGGAGCTGACCAAATCCCTCCCCTTTGGTTAATGCACGCCACCCAACCCCTCTTGCTCTTATTAGCACCTACATCCTCAGCCATCTCTCTCCTTCTCCTCCTTTTAAGTCCACTGCATCCACCTGTTCTTCCCCCCTCCCCCTCAAGGTGGCAGTTATCTATCACTCCCCTGGACCAACCTCCCAATTCCTTGACAATTTTGCTGCCTGGCTTTCTCACTTTCTCTCTACAAATACACCTGTTCTAATACTAGGGGACTTCAACATCCCCATTGATAACCCATCTGCCCCTGTTGCCTCTAAACTTCTCTCACTCACAAACTCCTTTGGTCTCTCACAATCCACCCTATTCCCTACTCATCGTGACGGACACTCTATCGATCTGGTATTCGCCTACCTCTGCTCCCTTTCTGATGTCACCTGTCACCCATTTCCCATCTCAGACCAGCATCTGCTCCCCTATAATCTCAATGTACATGCTAAACCTATTTCTCCCCCCCGCCCCCACACCTGTAGAAATCTGAACACTGTGGATCCTTTCCAACTTTCTAACCTTATTCAAAAACGCCTCCCCCATACGTCCACAATATATTGCCCTGACCTTGCTACAAACCACTATAACAATACTCTGCACTTGACACCCTTGCTCCTCCGCAAATATGCACAACCCCACGTTGTAAGCTCCAGATCTGGCACTCTCAGCAAACATGCTATCTACAAAAATGCTCCAATGCTGCTGTATGTGCCTGGAGAAAATCCTGCTCTGAACCCGATTTCCTACACTATAAATTCATTCTTTATTCTTTATTCTTACTCCTCTGCCCTTCACTTAGCCAAGGAAAACTTCTTCTCTTATATCTTCTCACTCCTCAAACCATTAACGTCTCTTCTCCATTTTCAACACTCTCCTCTATCCACCTGCACCACCCCCTGCATCTGCCTTTAGTGCTCAAGACTTGGCAGACTACTTTTTCAACAAAACACTTACCATCCAAAGTAACATCCCACCACAAAACTGCAACCTTCAATCTCTGCCCACGGTCACCGCCTCCACCACTCTCAGTACCTTCCCCCTAACCACTGAGAATGAAGTGAGTTCCCTAATGTCTTCATCACACCTCACTACCTGTCCACTTGAAGTTATTCCTTCACATCTAATACCTTCCCTGTCTTCTACCCTCACTCCAGCTCTTACTCACATATTCAACCAATCCCTTACTACTGGTTCATTTCCATCTTCCTTCAAACATGCAAATGCCACCCCCATGCTCAAAAAAAACCTCCCTCAACCCCAATTCTCCTGCAAACTACCGCCCCATATCACTGCTTTTGCTAGCTTCAAAAGTCCTTAAAAAACTAGTTTTCAATTGCCTAAACTACTTCCTGTCCTCCAACTCATTGATTGACCCCCTGCAATCTGGCTTCCATCCCCAACACTAAACTGAGACTGCCCTCACCAAGGTTACTAACGATCTTCTTTCTGCTAAAATCAATGGCCACTACTCTATACTTATCTTACTTGACCTGTCTGCTGCCTTTGACACTGTTGACCATCCCCTCCTCCTACGGACTCTCAGCTCCCTTGGACTCTGTGACATTGCCCTCTCCTGGATCAACTCTTATCTCTCTAATAGGTCCTTTTCTGTCTCGTTTGCTGGTGACTCCTCCTCTTCATTGCATCTGTCTGTTGGAGTACCTCAAGGCTCTGTTCTAGGCACTCTACTCTTCTCTATCGATACTTCCTCACTGGGTAAACTTATCAGTAGATATGGCTTCAACTATCACCTCTATGCTCATGATACTCAGATTTACCTATCCACCCCTGCACTCTCTCCTTCTGTCCTTTCCCACATCAGCGACTTCTTATCTGTCATTTCTTCCTGGATGGCCTCTCAGCACCTAAAAATTTCCAAGGCTGAGCATCTTCTAATCCCCCCATCTAATTCTACTCCAGTTTCTAACTTTACTATCACTGTTGGTGACACCACTATCCCTACATCACCCCAAGTCCGCTGCCTAGGAGTTACACTTGACTACAATCTGTCCTTCATACCCCACATCCAATTACTCTCTTAATCCTGTCGCAACCACCTACGCAACATCTCCAAAATTTGTCCTTTTCTGAGTGCTGAAACTACTAAACATCTAACCCATTCCCAAGCAATTTCCCGGCTTGACTACTGTAATAACCTACTAACTGGCCTTCCTCTCTCCCGTCTGCCCCCGCCTTCAATCCATCCTAAATGCCTCTGCTAGGCTAATCAACATCTCCCGATGCTCTGTATCTGCTGCACCCCTCTGTGAGCCCCTTCACTGGCTCCCCATTCACAGCAGAATTAAATTCAAATTCTCACTCTGACCTACAAAGCCCTTACCAATGCAGCCCCCCCTACCTGTCCTCACTCATCAACAAATATACTCCAGCCATCCCCTAAGATCCAACAACGATCTACTCCTTGCATCTTCTACCATCACCTCCCCCATGCTAGACTCCAGGACTTCTCTTGTGCAGCACCAACCCTCTGGAACGCACTTCCTCGAGCTGTCAGACTTTCCCCCAACCTCTCCTCCTTTAAATACTACCTAAAGACCTTCTTGTTCAGGGAAGCCTATCACCAAATCAGTTACTAATGAATTCCACTTGCCTAATAGTTTCCCTCAACTAACTCCACACTAACATCATTCCCACCTTTGCAGTCCTTACCTCCTGTTTCTCACCCTCCTACCCATATAAATTGTAAGTTCCCACGGGAACAGGGCTCCCAATTCCCCCTGTATTTGTTTGTAAAATTTTGTCTGGTGTCTCATATTATACTGTCCTTTTATCTTTGTTAACCATGAATAGCGCTGCCGAATCTGTTGGAGCTTTATAAATATAGAATAATAATAAACTAAATAAAAGAGGTGTGGATGGAAAAAATAGCAGAAATTCAAGTGTTGAAGTGTAGAGATTACTTAGCCACTTCTTCTGCAAGTTTGAAAAGACAAACTCACTAATTTATATACAGTATATACTATTGGTGCAGACCCATATAATTATTATATTACACAATAATAGGGAGAGAAGAATGACACATAATAGTGGCATTCACCAAAGACTGGGGATTCAGCACTCTTTTAAGAAAAACACTTGTAGAAAGATTACTTTCAGAAAGGTGGTTTTATTGTGTGACCAGTGGGTCCGGGCCAAGTCAGATCCACCCTGGCAAAGTAAAAATAATGCAAACAATAACCAGAATTTACAGTAACAATAAGTTAACCTATAATTAACAAAAAATAATTACACCAATGGGCCGGCCCAAATGTTACCCATGCAGAGTGGAGCTATACACATATAAATACGTCATGTGAATTTATTTGCAATTAGCTCAACAAAGTGCTGTAGGAGGAAGGAAAGCTCACAGGTGTATATCAGACCTATAAAGGTTTTAGTAAAAACTGAACCACCAATAATCAGAGCATATTACGTTCCTAAATACAGTACTTGTCATGCTTATAGTAATAGTTGTAAGCGAAGCAAGCTTAAAGCATAACAAGATAATATTGCACAGCACAATCAGAAACAATCAAAATAGATTATAAATCAAATAGGCAAAAATAAACTTTTGAAAAGGATTCCTTAAGGGACTTGAGATGTTGAACAGTCTTTCAAATTTGTACCAATAATAACAGGTACAAGAGTCCCCAAGGTAAATTAAGCACTATTTGATAGAGTGCCCAACAGTAGAAAAAGAGCAGGTCATTGTCGAATGAGCATTAAACAAGCGGTATGCGGTTGTAAGCTGTTAGATAGATGTAGTAGATAGAGATAGGGAAAGTCACTCAAGCAGACACAGAAGCAAGTATTCAGCGGGAGGTCAGGTTAGTGCAGCGTAGATTGGCAAGCAAAACAATGCACAAATGTCAAGCTGGTAAGAAAAGGGTACAGGAGGGTACTTGCTGTTTAAATAGTACCCCTCTGTCGACTGCACCCTTTCAAAGCTGTCTCAGTTTACCCGTAACCTCGGCGTTGCTCCAATTTCCCTTGTAGGACCTTACACCAGCCGTTCCTATGCTTGAGTAGTCGACGGACGTCTGATATCCTCCAAATGATATCTGTTACACCTCGTTAGCGTTTAGATGTACTCTCCATGTACACACAATCATGCCAGAAAACTTTCCTGCTTGATTCCTCTGTGGCGCTCAATTGCAGCGAAGGGCTCCACCAAACAGCATGGACTACACGTGGGTCGGCTAGCCAATCGCCGACACGTGTTTCACCCTTACGTCATCAAAGGGACGGGGCTTCATCAGGGCATGATAGTATGCACGTCATACGTGCTATTTTATAGGAATTCAGAAAAACGCCCATAAGAACAGGTGAAATTATAAACACAAAAAGAATATTAAAAATATAAATTAAAAATTAGTAAACATCAACAAATGCATAGATATAAAATATTTAGCAATCTACAAGTTACTATAAACCTAAGTTTGATAGGGGTTACGTTTATAAAGGCCGCTATTGAATCAATGGATGGAGGGAATCTGAGCATAAAGGTGGTCCAATGAAAGCTAAAGGAAACTTCCCATATCAAGCTTTTCATTAAGACCCCTTTTACCAATGGTAGCTAGGTTATAAATCCATCTGCATTCTTTCTGCAGAAGGATTTTATCATTATTACCCCCCCTACCATTGGTAATTCCCTTGTCGATGCCTGTCACTCTCATACAGTCAGGTAGACTGTTATGAAAAGTTTCAAAGTGTCTGGCTACACTGCTGGTCTGTACCTTGTTTTTTATGTCGTCCCTATGTTCCAGGATTCTGTCTTTCAGAATCCGTTTCGTTTTCCCGACATAAAAACAAGGGCAGCTACATGAGAGGAGATAGATTACACCTTCGGTATTACAGTTAAAAAAATATTTTAACCTGTACATTTTCTCTTCATTAACTGAAAACACTTTTGTCTGTAACATAAACCGACAGGCCACACACTTTTTGCATGGAAAATTGCCAATCAGTTTTTGTCTAGACAACCAATTCTTTTGAGGGGTAACAAATTTGCTCTTGACTAGTCTGTCTTTAAGATTAGGGGCTCTCCTTGCTGTTAGAAGGGGAGCCTCTCCTATCTCTTTTGCGATAATGTCATCATTTAAGAGAACACTCCAGTTTTTCTTGAGTATATCTCTTAAATGATTCCAATGGCAATTGTACTCTGTAATAAGTCTGATTTTATTGTCACTTTCTCTTGACTTAGGGGTTAACAGCATATTTCTGTCTGTTTTCTGGGCATAGGATCTAGCATGTGCTATTACTCTCTTCGAGTAACCCCTAGTTTTAAAACGTTGTTCCATAGAGATGGCATGTTCATTGTATTTTGAGACTGAGGAACAATTCCTGCGTAACCGCAGGAATTGACCTTTTGGGATGCCTCTCTTTAAATGCTCAGAATGATGACTATGTGCTTCAAGTACACTATTCGTGGCTGTTTCCTTCCTAAAATTCTCAGTTATCAGGGTATCCCTTTCAATTCTTATATGTAAGTCAAGGAAGGATAAATCCGTCTTGCTGAAATCTAGGGTCAGAGTAATATTTCTGTTATTGTCATTAAGTTCTGAAACAAAACATCTTAATTCATTCTCTGTACCCTCCCAGATCAGCAAGACGTTGTCCACATAGCGTAACCAAAGTTGCACATATTGATTGAAAGCTTGTTTTTGGAAGACTTCTTCCATTTCCCATAAGCCCAGATGTAGACAAGCATATGTGGGGGCACAAGTTATAGAATAATAATATATATCTATACTATAATCGCGTTTGTAACGCGTCCGTTGGTGTCACCAGTTGCACACACATCCTCAAAAGAATGTTGGCTGCGCGAGGCAGCCAAAAGAATGTTGACTGTACGCACAGCCAAAAGAATCCACCTGCCATTTTTGAAATACACCTGGATGCAGTGTAGGCAAACACAAAGCCATAAAAAAAACACGCAACCACCCACAAGAAATAAATAAAAAACACGTAACCGCCCGCATGAAGTATTACAAGAAAAAACCTAACCTTCCACACAAAGTATTAGCAAACATTGAAACTGCCAAGCCCCACGTCACAAAATAAAAAAGTAATAAACCCCTAATCTGCAAATAACATAATTAAACATATTAGTTAATAAGTTAATTAATATTAATTAACTTATTAACTCCGAAACCGACAAATCCCTACATGGCAAATAAATAATTTAATTACTAAGCCCCCTAACCTAGCACCCATTTAATTAACCCCAATACTAAATTACACTTAAATAAAATATAACATTAAATTACAAAAAAAAAATTCTAAAATTACAATTTTTTTTTAATCAAAAATAAAAACAAATTAAACCTAATCCCTATGAAAATAAAAAATCCCCCCAAAATAAAAACACCCCCTAAACTAAACACCAGCCATTAAAGGGGTCTTTTGTAGGGCATTGCCCTAAGTTAAACAGCTCTTTTACATTTAAAAATTACTAAATCACTTTTTGTTTCGTAAAACAGTTAATCAGAGCTCTGAGGATGCAGTAATCATTCTAGTGTAAATCACAATTGCGCTGAAGCGATCGTGTTTACTTTCAACTTTGAAAACCCGACGTTACCACACCACTTGTTATCTGACCCATAATGTTTTATATACTGTACTAATAATGTGTGTACTGTACAGATAATATTTTATATACTGTATAGATAATGTATGCACTGTATAAATGTATGTACTGTACAAATATATATACTGTACAGAAAATGTTTTATATACTCTACAGATAATGTGTGCACCGTATAATTGTATGTACTTACAGATATTTTATATACTGTACAGATAATGTTTTCTATACTGTACAGATAGTGTTTTATATACTGTAAATATAATATTTTATTTACTGTACAGATAATGTATGTACTGTACAGATATTTTACATACTGTACAGATAGTATTTTATATAATGTACAGATAATGTTTTATATACAGTATTAATAATAATGTATGTACTGTACATTTAATGTTTAATATACTGTACAGATAATATTTTATATACTGTACAGATAGTGTTTTATATATGGTACTAATAATGTATGTACTGTACAGTTAATTTTTTATATACTATACAGATTATATTTTATATACTGTACAGATAATGTATGCACCGTATAAATGTATGTACTGTAAAAATGATGAGCTGTAAACTAATGATACTGCAGTCAGTTTTTCCTTTACGTATTCGTTGTATTATTTATCTGCCAGCCTCTGCTGGAATCTGTTATTTTCTGCCCAATTGAACAAAGAACAAAGACTTCAGGAATCCTGTAGTTTAGTCGACAGTATCTCCAATTAACCATGAAAAACATCCCGGCAGCTATTGGCAATAATGAGAAGATATACAAATGTCACATGTCCCTCTCAGAGGAAGATGCACAAAATGATACTCAGGATGAGACTGCTCCCTTACACAGCTACACGACTAACAAACTTATTTACATCAGCTTGCAGTGCTCAGGAAAATAAATCTATTGTCACTAATATATATAAGTGTGTCACATAGTAGACCTGTCTTTGAGCTAATATAAGAAAGAGATAAAGAAAAGCGCCTCATAGGGGGCGATTTTATCAAGCTGAGGTTGACAGGGGCGCATATACATGCCCCTGTCCACTGCAGCTCGCCTCTGGCGGTCTGAATTCTCCTGGAGGAATTCAGCATTGCACACAATCGCTTTTTTGCGTTCGCATGCAATCCTGCCCACTGCCCGCGCACAGCCAATCACGCGTGGGCAGGAGCTGTCAATCTCCCCGATCGGAAAAGACAGGGGAGATTGAATTTCGCCAAACAAGAGCTGACGAAGAGGTTAGCAAAGCAGCGGTCTAATGAACGCTGCTTGTTAAATACGTGCAGGTTCTCGTGTGAGAACCTGCAACTGTAGAGGTTCAAAGGCTGGCGCAAGTCTTTGATAAATATCCCTTATAGTGCAGTTATCCAAGGTAAGAGGATATGGGTAAATAAAAGCTGACAATTGCTTACTCACAAAGGTATTTGCACAAATAGGAGTGCAATTTAGGCAGGCTTGGCTTTGCAGTCTCCAGATGACTGATAACGGCAACAACTCCCTTCTGTGTGTGTTGGTATGGATTCGAAATATATAAACCTTTTAAGAAAACACAAGACTTCTCATAGTGCAGATATGACTGGTACTTGTGGCGACTTCAAATAAATGTGGATAAAGGGTACTCACATTTGAGTATGCACAGTGTATTAGTGCAAATAAGCAGGCTGGAGGTTATAGACACCAGCTGTCTAAGATGATCAGTCATTTGGTCTCCCTGGGATGGTCTTGAAAAAGATGTGGCTAGTAAAAATGATGTCAAGTGCTCCAGATTGTGTATAAGTAGTGAAAAAGAACTACTTAAAAAGACAAATTTATTGTAACAAAATCATATAAAAAGCATGCAACATGTTTCTCAGCTGGCTAGCTGTTTCATCAGGCATGTCTCGAGGACTTTTTATTATATTTGATTCATATTATTTTGCACAATAATATTATCATTTATTTTTATTTTGCCCCAATTGTCAATATTATCTTGTCAATATCTTATTGCAAACATTATCGCTTAGATTACGAGTTTGGCGTTAGCCTTAAAAAGCAGCGTTGAGAGGTCCCAACGCTGCTTTTTTCCCAACGCTGGTATTACGAGTCTGACAGGTACAGGCTTACTGCTCACTTTTCTTCCGCGACTCGAGGCTACCGCAAATCCCCTTACGTCAATTGCGTATCCTATCTTTTAAATGGGATTTGCCTAACGCTGGTATTACAAGTCTTGGAAGAAGTGAGCGGTAGACCCTCTCCTGTCAAGACTTCTACCGCATTTAAAAGTCAGTAGTTAAGAGTTTTATGGGCTAACGCCGAAACATAAAATTCTTAACTAAAGTGCTAAAAGTACACTAACACCCATAAACTACCTATTAACCCCTAAACCGAGTCCCCCCCACATCGGAAACATTTAAATAAATATATTAACCCCTATTCTGCCGACCGGACATCGCCGCCACTGTAATAAATATATTAACCCTTAAACCGCCGCACTCCCTCCTCGCAAACACTAGTTACATTTTATTAACCCCTAATCTGCCGTCCCTAACATCGCCGACATCTACTTACATTTATTAACCCCTAATCTGCCACCCCCAACGTCGCCGCTACTATATTAAATTTATTAACCCCTAAACCTAAGTCTAAACCTAACCCTAACCCCCCTAACTTAAATATAATTTAAATTAAACGAAATAAAATTACTACAATTAAATAAATTAATCCTATTTAACACTAAATACTTACCTATAAAATAAATCCTAAGCTAGCTATAATATAACTAATAGTTACATTGTAGCCATCTTAGGGTTTATATTTATTTTACAGGCAACTTTGTATTTATTTTAACTAGGTACAATAGTTATTAAATAGTTATTAACTATATAATAACTACCTAGCTAAAATAAGTACAAAATTACCAGTAAAATAAATCCTAACCTAAATTACAATTACACCTAACACTACACTATCCCCCTAATAAAATAAAAAATCCCCCCAAAATAATAAAATTCCCTACCCTATACAAAATTACAAATAGCCCTTAAAAGGGCCTTTTGCGGGGCATTGCCCCAAAGTAATCAGCTCTTTCACCTGTAAAAATATATAATACCCCCCCAAAATTAAAACCCATTACCCACACACCCAACCCTACTCTAAAACCCACCCAATCCCCCCTTAAAAAAACCTAACACTACCCCCTGAAGATCTCCCTACCTTGAGCCGTCTTCACCCAGCCGGGCACAAGTGGACCTCCAGAGGGGCAGAAGTCTTAATCCGATCCGGGCAGAAGAGGTCCTCCAAGCGGCAGAAGCCTTCATCCAAGCGGCATCTTCTCTCTTCATCCATCCGGAGCAAATCCATATTCAAGCCAGCCGACGTGGAGCCATCCTCTTCAAACGACGTCCTAACACTGAATGAAGGTTCCTTTAAATGACATCATCCAAGATGGCGTCCCTTGAAATCCGATTGGCTGATAGGATTATCAGCCAATCGGAATTAAGGTAGGAAAAATCCTATTGGCTCATCCAATCAGCCAATAGGATTGAAGTTCAATCCTATTGGCTGATTGGATCAGCCAGTAGGATTGAGCTTGCATTCTATTGGCTGTTCCAATCAGCCAATAGAATGTGAGCTCAATCCTATTGGCAGATTACATAACAATAGGACAAGTACCAGGTTAGATAACAATGTGACAAGTACCAGGTTAGATAACAATGTGACAAGTACCAGATTAGATAACAATGTGACAAGTACCAGGTTACATAACAATGTGACAAGTACCAGGTTACATAACAATGTGACAAGTACCAGGTTACATAACAATAGGACAAGTACCAGTTTACATAACAATGTGACAAGTACCAGATTAGATAACAATAGGACAAGTACCAGGTTACATAACAATAGGACTAGTACTAGATTAGATAACAATAGGATATGTACCAGGTTACATAACAATAGGACAAGTACCAGATTAGATAACAATAGGACAAGTACCAGGTTACATAACAATAGGACAAGTACCAGATTAGATAACAATAGGACAAGTACCAGGTTACATAACAATGTGACAAGTACCAGATTAGATAACAATAGGACTAGTACCAGGTTACATAACAATAGGACTAGTACCAGGTTACATAACAATAGGACAAGTACCAGGTTACATAACAATAGGACTAGTACCAGATTAGATAACAATAGGATATGGACCAGGTTACATAGCAATAGGACAAGTACCAGGTTACATAACAATAGGACAAGTATCAGGTTACATAACAATAGGACAAGTACCAGATTAGATAACAATAGGACAAGTACCAGGTTACATAACAATGTGACAAGTACCAGATTAGATAACAATAGGACAAGTACCAGGTTACATAACAATGTGACAAGTACCAGATTAGATAACAATAGGACTAGTACCAGGTTACATAACAATAGGACAAGTAACAGATTAGATAACAATGTGAGAAGTACCAGGTTACATAACAATAGGACAAGTACCAGGTTACATAACAATGTGACAAGTACCAGATTAGATAACAATAGGACTAGTACCAGGTTACATAACAATAGGACAAGAACCAGACAATAGGACAAGTACCAGATTACATAACAATAGGACAAGTACCAGGTTACATAACAATGTGACAAGTACCAGGTTACATAACAATGTGACAAGTGCAAGTTTACATAACAATGTGACAAGTACCAGATTAGATAACAATGTGACAAGTACCAGTTTAATAACAATAGGACAAGTACCAGATTACATAACAATAGGACAAGTACCAGGTTACATAACAATAGGACTAGTACCAGGTTAGATAACAATGTGACAAGTACCAGATTAGATAACAATGTGACAAGTACCAGGTTAGATAACAATGTGACAAGTACCAGGTTAGATAACAATGTGACAAGTACCAGATTAGATAACAATGTGACAAGTACCAGGTTACATAACAATAGGACAAGTACCAGGTTACGTAACAATAGGACAAGTACCAGGTTAGATAACAATGTGACAAGTACCAGATTAGATAACAATGTGACAAGTACCAGGTTAGATAACAATGTGACAAGTACCAGATTAGATAACAATGTGACAAGTACCAGGTTACATAACAATGTGACAAGTGCCAGTTTACATAACAATGTGACAAGTGCCAGATTACGTAACAATAGGACAAGTACCAGATTAGATAACAATGTGACAAGTACCAGGTTACATAACAATGTGACAAGTACCAGGTTAGATAACAATGTGACAAGTACCAGATTAGATAACAATGTGACAAGTGCAAGTTTACATAACAATAGGACAAGTGCCAGTTTACATAACAATGTGACAAGTACCAGATTAGATAACAATGTGACAAGTGCAAGTTTACATAACAATAGGACAAGTACCAGGTTACATAACAATAGGACAAGTACCAGTTTACATAACAATAGGACAAGTACCAGATTAGATAACAATAGGACAAGTACCAGGTTACATAACAATGTGACAAGTACCAGATTACATAACAATAGGACAAGTACCAGGTTACATAACAATGTGACAAGTACCAGGTTACGTAACAATAGGACAAGTACCAGGTTAGATAACAATGTGACAAGTACCAGGTTAGATAACAATGTGACAAGTACCAGGTTACATAACAATGTGACAAGTACCAGGTTACATAACAATAGGACAAGTACCAGGTTACATAACAATAGGACAAGAACCAGATTAGATAACAATAGGACAAGTACCAGGTTACATAACAATAGGACAAGTACCAGATTAGATAACAATAGGACAAGTACCAGGTTACATAACAATAAGACAAGTACCAGATTAGATAACAATAGGACAAGTACCAGGTTACATAACAATGTGACAAGTACCAGATTAGATAACAATAGGACTAGTACCAGGTTACATAACAATAGGACTAGTACCAGGTTACATAACAATAGGACTAGTACCAGATTAGATAACAATAGGATATGTACCAGGTTACATAACAATAGGACAAGTATCAGGTTACATAACAATAGGACAAGTACCAGATTAGATAACAATAGGACAAGTACCAGGTTACATAACAATGTGACAAGTACCAGATTAGATAACAATAGGACAAGTACCAGGTTACATAACAATGTGACAAGTACCAGATTAGATAACAATGTGACAAGTACCAGGTTAGATAACAATGTGACAAGTACCAGGTTACATAACAATGTGACAAGTGCCAGTTTACATAACAATGTGACAAGTGCCAGATTACGTAACAATAGGACAAGTACCAGATTAGATAACAATGTGACAAGTACCAGGTTACATAACAATGTGACAAGTACCAGATTAGATAACAATGTGACAAGTGCCAGTTTACATAACAATGTGACAAGTACCAGGTTACATAACAATAGGACAAGTACCAGTTTACATAACAATGTGACAAGTACCAGATTATGTAACAATAGGACAAGTACCAGGTTAGATAACAATAGGACAAGTACCAGGTTAGATAACGATGTGACAAGTACCAGGTTACATAACAATGTGACAAGTACCAGGTTACATAACAATAGGACAAGTACCAGTTTACATAACAATGTGACAAGTACCAGTTTACATAACAATAGGACAAGTACCAGTTTACATAACAATGTGACAAGTACCAGTTTACATAACAATAGGACAAGTAGCAGGTTACATAACAATGTGACAAGTACCTGGTTACATAACAATAGGACAAGTACCAGGTTACATAACAATAGGACAAGTACCTGGTTACATAACAATGTGACAAGTACCTGGTTACATAACAATAGGACAAGTAACAGGTTACATAACAATGTGACAAGTACCAGGTTACATAACAATAGGACAAGTACCTGGTTACATAACAATGTGACAAGTACCAGGTTACATAACAATAGGACAAGTACCAGATTAGATAACAATAGGACAAGTACCAGGTTACATAACAATGTGACAAGTACCAGGTTACATAACAATGGGACAAGTACCAGTTTACATAACAATGTGACAAGTACCTGGTTACATAACAATAGGACAAGTACCAGATTACATAACAATAGGACAAGTACCAGGTTACATAACAATAGGACAAGTACTAGATTAGATAACAATGTGACAAGTACCAGGTTACATAACAATGTGACAAGTACCAGGTTACATAACAATAGGACAAGTACCAGATTACATAACAATAGGACAAGTACCAGGTTACATAACAATGTTACAAGTACCAGGTTACATAACAATAGGACAAGTACCAGGTTACATAACAATGTGACAAGTACGAGGTTACATAACAATAGGACAAGTACCAGGTTACATAACAATGTGACAAGTGCCAGATTACGTAACAATAGGACAAGTACCAGGTTAGATAACAATGTGACAAGTACCAGGATACATAACAATAGGACAAGTACCAGATTAGATAAAAATGTGACAAGTACCAGATTACATAACAATAGGACAAGTACCAGGTTACATAACAATAGGACTAGTACCAGGTTAGATAACAATGTGACAAGTACCAGATTAGATAACAATGTGACAAGTACCAGGTTAGATAACAATGTGACAAGTACCAGGTTACATAACAATGTGACAAGTACCAGGTTAGATAACAATGTGACAAGTACCAGGTTAGATAACAATGTGACAAGTACCAGATTAGATAACAATGTGACAAGTACCAGGTTACATAACAATAGGACAAGTACCAGGTTACATAACAATAGGACAAGTACCAGGTTACATAACAATGTGACAAGTACCAGGTTACATAACAATAGGACAAGTACCAGGTTACATAACAATGTGACAAGTACCAGGTTACATAACAATAGGACAAGTACCAGGTTACATAACAATGTGACAAGTACCAGGTTACATAACAATAGGACAAGTACGAGGTTACATAACAATGTGACAAGTACGAGGTTACATAACAATAGGACAAGTACCAGGTTACATAACAATGTGACAAGTGCCAGATTACGTAACAATAGGACTAGTACCTGATTAGATAACAATAGGACAAGTACCAGGTTACATAACAATAGGACATGTTTATTTTTTTTATTTTTGTTTCCTGTGTGGGTTATTAGGGGAGGGATTATTTTAACCTGTTTGGGCCTACTTAGACTATAAATTTAGCACAGTGACTCTTGGAGCCTGCTCGAAGAGGGTCTGCTGCATTGTTTATCTGTTAAAGTAAGATTGTTTGTTTAAGTAAGCAGTTAGCTGAACAAAGTAGTTAGGCAAACAAGGATTTGGAGTAACCAAGGGAAAATATAATTATTTTATATTTTTAAGTTAAACCTTTTAGTAAGAATGTGTGAGAATTTCAATCAGTGTACAGCTTGCCACATGTTTGCATCACTGGAGCAGCCACTTTAGGGATTATTTGTTTGTGGCAAGTGTGAGCATATTGTCTCTTTAGAAACTCATATTGGAGTTCTGGAGGAACAAATTGCAACACTGCATGAAATTCAGACACTTAAAAGAGTAATGGATAGGACTGAGCTGGATGTTAATGGTTCTAGCATGGGGAATGGGGAGGATTCAGATGAGGAGACTCCAGAATGTAGCTAGGTCACAGTCAAGGGCCGGGGTGAGGTAAAAGTAAGCGGAAGATACCGGCCAGTTCTGAGCTGGTACACCCCAACAGATTTGCCAGATTAAGTGAAGATGTTGGGATATCAGTTTAGGGGTGGCAGTGGGTTTTGCCTAGTATAGTGAACAGTCCTTTAGTCATGGAAGAGGGGCATACAAGTCAGGGCCAGAGGCAAATGTTGGTGGTAGGAGACTCTATTATTAGGAAGGTTGATAGGGTAATTTGTCATCCAGACCCTTTGAATATAACAGTTTTCTGTCTTCCAGGGGCTCGTGTTAGGCATATTGTGGAGCGTATTGATAGATTGTTAGAGGGATATGGGTCGGATCCTGTAGTCATGGTACATATTGGTACTAAGGAAGGAACCAGCGGGAGATGGAGAGGCCTTAAAAAATGACTTCAGGGAGTTAGGTAGCAAGCTTAAAGCAAGAACCTCCAAATTAATATTTTCGGAGATTTTACCAGTGCCGTGTGCTAACTCAATAAGGCAGAAGGAGCTAAGGTCTGTTAATTCATGGTTAAAAACATGGTGTAAAAATGAGGGGTTTGACTTTTTAGAGCACTGGGCTGACTTTTCACTTGGGTACAATTTGTACAGTAAGGATGGATTGCAGCTGATTGACATGGGAGCAGGTGTGTTGGGGGATGGTAGCACGTTTAGAGAATCTTTTTTTAACTAAGCAAAGGGGGGAGGGTCAGTTAGAATACAATAGAACAGAGAGATCAGTCTGTGAATTTGTCACTTCTATATTATCTCAAGGAAGAGATGACTTAAGAAATGTCACATTAGAAAGTATGGAGGAAAGCACACCAAGTAGCAGGAAAAAACACATGAAAATTAAATGTATGACAACAAATGCAAGAAGCATGACGAGTAAAATGGGGGAGCTGGAGCTCTTAGTTGCAGAAGAGGACTATGATGTTATCAGTATAACTGAAACTTGGTGGGATGATTCACATGACTGGGCAGTTAACTTAAAGGGTTATACTTTATTTAGGAGGGACTGGAATAATAAAAGGGGTGGAGAAAACTGCATGTATATTACACGTAACCTTAAACCTACAATAAGGGAAGATATTTATGCCATAGGGGACAATGTAGAGACCCTGTGGGTTGAAATAAAGAGTGGGGGGAAAAATCCTAAAAAAATATTACTTGGAACATGCTACAAGCCCCCAACATTAGTGACCTGGAAGAAACTCAACTACTTATGCAAATAGCTACGGCTGCTAATAACAGTGCTGTAATTATGGGAGATATTAAGTACCCTGATATAAACTGGGCCAATGAAACTAGTAATTCAGCTAAGGGGATAGATTTTTAAATGTTCTCAGGGATAACTTCTTGTCGAAATTAATAGAGGAACCAACTAGGAGTAAAGCTATATTGGATTTAGTGCTATCAAACAATACAGATATAATATCAAACATAGAAGTCAAAGAACATTTGGGTAACAGTGATCATAACATGGTCACATTTGAAATCTCTTTTCATATGCAGTGTCTTAAAAGTTTAACTAAGGCCCCTATATAAGAAAGTCTGGCGGACCTGATCCGACAGTGCGGATCAGGTCCGCCAGACCTCGTTGAATACGACGACGACGCCCCCTGCAGACTCGCGGCCAATGGGCCGCCAGCAGGGGGGTGTCAATCAACCCGATCTTACTCGATTGGGTTGATTTCCGCCGATGTCTGTCCGCCTGCTCTGAGCAGGTGGACAGGTTATGGAGCAGCGGTCTTTGTGACCGCTGCTTCATAACTGCTGTTTCTGGCGAGCCTGCAGGCTCGCCAGAAACACGGGGCATCAAGCTCCATTCGGAGCTTGATAGATAGGCCCCTAAGACTTTTAATTTTAAGAAAGCAAAATTCAACGATTTAAGAAAATCATTAAATAACATAAATTGGGACAAAGTATTCTCTAATAAAAATACAGAGGATAAATGGATAACATTTAAAACTTTGTTACATAAATATACATATCAACAAATACCATATGGTTATAAAAATAAAAAATCCAAGCCAATGAGGCTAAATAAAAATGTGTTAAGAGAAATTAGGAAAAAACGTAGGGTATTTAAATTATTCAAAGAAAATAGTACAGACTCAACATGCAATATTTATAAGGAATGTAACAATGCATGCAAAAAAGAAATCAAATTAGCCAAAATTGAAAAGGAAAAATTAATTGCAAAGGATTCTATGTCTAACCCTAAAAGTTTCTTTAAGTACATAAATAGCAAAAAATCTAAGAAGGACAATATAGGTATATTAAAATGTGTGGAGGGTAGCATGATTAACAGTGACAGGGAGAAGACTGGGGTACTAAACCAATTCTTTTCTTCAGTATACACAAGATAGGAACCAATGGAGGATACTTTGGAACAAACTAGAACATGCCAGAACATACCATTAACTGGGTTATGTATAGAGGATATCAGGAAAAAACTGGATAATATTAAGGTAAATAAAACTCTAGGCCCAGATAGAATACACACAAGGGTGTTAAGGGAATTTAGCACTGTTATCGACAAACCTCTACTCTTAACTTTTCAAGACTCATTATCCTCAAGTAAAGCTGATGTGGTACCACTCTTCAAAAAGGGAAGCAGGGATGATCCAGGAAGCTATAGACCAGTTAGTCTGACATCAATAGTGGGGAAGATATTTGAAGGGATTATAAGGGATTATATTGATGAGCATATTTGTGTAAACAAGAATATGAGTTCAAATCAGCACGGTTTTATGAGACATAGATCATGTCAAACTAATCTAATTAGATTCTATGAGGAAGTAACTAAAAATATAGATAAGGGGAATCAGTTGATGTGATATACTTAGATCTTGCAAAGGTGTTTGATACAGTGTCACATGAGAGATTAATGCACAAAATTAAGGGACTGGGTGTCAGGGTTACTGTGCCTTTAAGCAGGGATTTGCATAGAAACTTTCTCATTGGTTGCCTAGGTTATAAATTCCACCATTTCCTGTGGCTCCTTGCTTAGTATTTTGTAGTGTAATCTACCTTTACCTGAGCCCAGCTTGTGTTCCTATTGCAAGCCTCTATTTGGATTACAAATTAAAGTTTACATCTATTCTCAGTGGAAGTGGACTTTAACCTTTTTTCACCTACTACTGAATTTATTTGCCAGTTTTCAGAAAAGGAAGTCAGTGTGAATTTTTTGCTACAGTTTCCTAATTTCCACTAAACCTTTCTCACCTGCACTGTTACTTGTGCTGAATCAACACTGAATCTGCAGCAGCAGCTGCAAACTGCCACTTCTCCCTCTGCTGCAGCTAATTCAGCTTACAGAGCCTTAAAGCATCAGACCGGAGTTTGCCGCACAGATCAGCTCACTTCTCAATACTCTCCCCCTGCTTTGTTTGCAAGTACCGTTCAGGAGTAACGGCTATCATTGTCAGCTGGCCGGAGGGCGGATTAACCAAACTGAACCGCAAGTATCTTTTGTTGTTTTTCTTACAAAGTATCATTTCCATACTTAGTTGAATAACTGCAAGCAAGTCTAATCCGCTTAAAGTGATACTGCTCAGTTAAATGTTACCTTACTAAGAGGTGCTGTAAGACTTTGTGTTATAAAATCCTATTGGAGTTATAAGGATCACCAATTTCCTGAACTGACATTCTCAGCACCCTGTATCTTTGTATCTGTTTTCAGTCTGCAACATATTGATTGAAGTATTCGATAATCTGTTTATGCTATTATTTTACACATACCATATGTGTTTTCAGTGTTCTTAATTAAGGAACATATGAATCAATCCTCATAGGGATATTTGTCCATCATATTGATTTGCACTATTTCTTGCTGGGATTTCACTCCTCAATAGTGAACTCATATTTGAAACAGTGATACATTTAAACATTTTTTCTCTGCAATTGAGTTCCAGAATCTAAAGTCAATTAAGTTTGAGATAACCTCACACTGGGAATAGCTGAAAAAGTTAGCTCATGGATAAATAACAGGATAAAAGATAGGGAGCAACGTGTAGTAGTGAATGGATCATACTCAGATTGGACAACGGTAATCACTGGGCCCTGTTCTTTTTAATATTTTTATAAATGACTTGGAGCAAGGATTAAATAGTGATATCTATATTTTTGCAGATGATACTAAGATAAGTCGTTAAGTCAGAGCAGGATGAACTTTCGTTACAAAGGGATCTGCAAAAATTAGAAGTATGGGCAGATAAATAGAAAATGAGATTTAATACGGAAAAATGCAAGGTTCTACATTTTGGAAGTAAAAATAAGTAGGCAATTTATTATTTAAATGGGACAAGACTTAGTCAAACAGAGGAGGAAAGGAGTTTGGGAGTAGTAATAGATAACAAGCTAAAGATGGGTGCACAATACAGGGCAGTGGCTATAAAGGTGAATAAGATACTAGCATGTATTAAAAGATGCATTGATTCAAGGGAGGAAAGTATAATTCTGTCACTATATAAATCCCTGGTAAGACCTCACCTTGAGTATGGAGTGCAGATCTGTGGACCGATCGCAAAAAAAGATACTGCAGAACTAGAAAAAGTTTAGAGAAAGGCCACAAAACTAATAAGGGGAATGGATAATTTAAGCTATGAGGAGAGGCTAGCCAAACTGGGTCTGTTTTCTTTAGAAAAAAGGTGCTTGAGAGGTGACATGATTACTTTATATAAATATATTCAAGGCCCATATACAGAGATGGCAGAAGCTCTGTTTAGTCCAAGAAAATTGTTTGTGACAAGAGGTCACTCACAATTTAAAGTTGGAGGAAAGGAGATTTAATCTCCTGCAACTAAAACGATTTTTCACTGTAAGAGCAATACAATTGTGGAACTCATTACTAAAGGAGGTAGTGAATGCTAATACCATAGATACATTTAAAAATTGTTTGGATACATTTCTCTCTAGAAACAAAATTCATTGATATGATTGCTTGTATTAAATTGGTCACCTTTTAGTGGGATTATTTAAGTTTTACTGGAGCTTTTTGTAAGTATTTCACTGTATATTTGTATAGGTTGAACTTGATGGACTTTAGTCTTTTTTTAACCTCATCTACTATGTTACTATGTTACCAGGTTAGATAACAATAGGACAAGTACCAGGTTACATAACAATGTGACAACTACCGGGTTAGATAACATTATGGCTGAGTAATACCCAATTAAACACCATTATTGTTGACTGACTGAAATGACCAAGTCTACAGGAATTACAAAAGATTTGTGACAATAAAACCAGAATTAATCAGATTACAAAATAAAACCATACATAATAAATTCTATAGCACCATTTACATCAGTAGTTCTGAGCACTGTTATGAGAGGGATAGGATGATACTTGTCGTTAGTCTAGTACCTGAAGATGCCATCCTAGGTTACTCTCCATTATTCTGACTTCTCCTAAGAGCCGGGTCTCTTCTCATCTAAAAGGGTATGATCAGTAGTCACTGTACCGTCATTATGATGGATACAGTATGAGGTCAGTAGTCACTGAACGGTTATTATGATGAAGAACGAATATTCATAAAAATTCTAATGTTATTTACAGTTTTCGAATGTCACATTCAAATTCTAATGTGACATTCAAATTAGAATATTACATTTATAAAAGACAGTTGTAGACTAGAAATACTATTTTGAATTAGAATATGACATTTATAAAACAAAGAATTAGATTAGAAATACTATTTCGAATTTGAATATTACATTTAGAAAACAGTATTAGATTAGAAATACTATTTCAAATTCACATTTGAATATTACATTTCGAAATTGAATGTGATATAAAATACATAGCTAAACATTATATTATTCAAACAAATATTTCCGAATGTTATTGAAAAATTTGAAAACAAAAATTCGAAAATAGAATGTTAGATTGTTATATATACATTAGAAATTCAAACGAATGTATCAAAATTCATTTTAAATTTCTAATTTTTAGAAACATTCAAATTCAGTATGAGATCAGTATCACTGTTCAGTCATTATGATGTGGTACAGTATGAGGTCAGTATTCACTGTACGGTCAGTATGCGTGTGGTGCAGTATGAGGTCAGTAGTCACTGTATGATCATTATGCAAGCAGTGCAGTATGAGGTCAGTAGTCACTATACGGTCAGTATATGTGTGGTGCAGTATGAGGTCAGTAGTTACTGTATGGTAGGGATGGGTGAATGTTATTGTAGAAATTTGATTTCCTTGATTGAATGTTGATAAAAACAAATATTCATAAAAATTCTAATGTTATTTACAGTTTTTGAATGTCACATTCGAATTCTAATGTGATATTCAAATTTGAATATTACATTTATAAAAGACAGTTGTAGACTATAAATACTATTTTGAATTAGAATATGACATTTATAAAACACAGAATTAGATTAGAAATACTATTTCGAATTTGAATATTACATTTAGAAAACAGTATTAGATTAGAAATACTATTTCAAATTCACATTTGAATATTACATTTCGAAATTGAATGTGATATAAAATACATAGCTAAACATTATATTATTCAAACAAATATTTCCGAATGTTATTGAAAAATTTGAAAACAAAAATTCGAAAATAGAATGTTAGATTGTTATATATACATTAGAAATTCAAACGAATGTATCAAAATTCGTTTTAAATTTCTAATTTTTAGAAACATTCCCCTATCCCTACTGTACAGTCAGTATGTGTGTGCTGCAGTATGAGGTCAGTAATCACTGTACGGTCATAATGATGCGGGGCAGTGTGAGATCAGTAGCCGCTGTACGGTCATTATGATGCTGTGCAGTATGAGATCAGTATCACTGTTCAGTCATTATGATGTGGTACAGTATGAGGTCAGTATTCACTGTACGGTCAGTATGCGTGTGGTGTAGTATGAGGTCAGTAGTCACTGTATGATCATTATGCAAGCAGTGCAGTATGAGGTCAGTAGTCACTATACGGTCAGTATATGTGTGGTGCAGTATGAGGTCAGTAGTTACTGTATGGTAGGGATGGGTGAATGTTATTGTAGAAATTTGATTTCCTTGACTGAATGTTGATAAAAAAAAATATTCATAAAAATTCTAATGTTATTTACAGTTTTTGAATGTCACATTCGAATTCTAATGTGATATTCAAATTTGAATATTACATTTATAAAAGACAGTTGTAGACTATAAATACTATTTTGAACTAGAATATGACATTTATAAAACACAGAATTAGATTAGAAATACTATTTCGAATTCGAATATTACATTTAGAAAACAGTATTAGATTAGAAATACAATTTCAAATTCACATTTGAATATTACATTTTGAAATTCAATGTGATATAAAATACATAGCTAAACATTATATTATTCAAACAAATATTTCCGAATGTTATTGAAAAATTCAAAAACAAAAATTAGAATGTTATATATACATTCGAAAATCGAACAAATGTATTAAAATTCATTTTAAATTTGTAATTTTTAGAAACATTCGCCTATCCCTACTGTACAGTCAGTATGCGTGTGCTGCAGTATGAGGTCAGTAATCACTGTACGGTCATAATGATGCGGGCAGTATGAGATCAGTAGTCGCTGTACGGTCATTATGATGTGGTGCAGAATGAGGTCAGTATCACTGTTCAAGCATTATGATGCGGTAAAGTATGAGGTCAGTATTCACTGTACGGTTAGTATGCGTGTGGTGCAGTATGAGGTCAGTAGTCATTGTAGATCAGTATGCGTGCAGTGCAGTATGAGGTCAGTAGTCACTATACGGTCAGTATATGTGTGGTGCGGTATAAGGTCAGTAGTCACTGTACGGTAAGGATGGGCAATGTGTTTATATTCAAATTCGAATTCCGAATGTTATTGTAGAAATTCTATTTACATAATCGTTACATAAAAGAACAAATATTCATAAAAATTCTATTATCGAATGTTATTTACAGTTTTCGAATGTGACATTCGAATTTGAATATTACATTTCTAAAACACAGTTGTAGACTAGAAATACATTTTATAAAACACAGTATTAGATTAGAAATATTATTTCGAATTCGAATATTACATTTATAAAACACAGTATTAGATTAGAAATACTATTTTAAATTTGAATATTACATTTATAAAACACAGTATTAGAATAGAAATATTATTTCGAATTCGAATATTACATTTATAAAACACAGTATTAGATTAGAAATACTATTTTAAATTTGAATATTACATTTATAAAACAAAGTATTAGATTAGAAATACTATTTCGAATTCGAATATTACATTTATAAAACACAGTATTAGATTAGAAATACTATTTTGAATTCGAATGTGACATTCGAATGTAGCATTCAAATTTGAATATTACATTTATAAAACACAGTTGTAGACTAGAAATACTATTTTGAATTTGAATGTCACATTCGAATTCGAAAGGCATATTTGAATTTTAATATTACATTTCAAAATTGAATGTGATATAAAATACATAGCTAAACATTCTATTATTAAAACAAATATTTTCTAATGTTATTGAAAAATTCAAAACTAAAATTCAAAAATATAATATTAGAATGTTATATAAACATTCAAAATTCGATTTGAACGAACAAATGTATAAAAATGTATTTTAAATTTCGAATTTTTAGAAACATCCGCCTATCCCTACTGTATGGTCAGTATGCGTATGCTGCAGTATGAGGTCAGTAGTCATTGTACGGTCATTGTGATGCGGGGCAGTATGAGGTCAGTAGTCACTGTACGGTCATTATGATGTGGTGCAGTATGAGGTCAGTAGTCACTGTACAGTCATTATGATGAGCTGCAGTATGAGGTCAATAGTCACTGTACGGTCATTATGCGTGCAGTACAGTATGAGGTAAGTAGTCACTGTATGGTCATTATGATGAGCTGCAGTCAGTATGAGGTCAATAGTCACTGTACGGTCATTATGATGTGGTGCAGTATGAGGTCAGTAGTCACTGTACAGTCATTATGATGAGCTGCAGTATGAGGCCAGTAGTCACTGTACGATCATTATGCTTGCGGTACAGTATGAGGTCATTAGTCACTGTACGATCATTATGCATGCGGTGCAGTATGAGGTCAGTAGTCACTGTACAGTCATTATGATGAGCGTCAGTATGAGGTCAATAGTCACTGTACAGTCATTATGATGTGGTGCAGTATGAGGTCAGTAGTCACTGTACAGTCATTATGATGAGCTGCAGTATGAGGTCAGTAGTCACTGTATATTTATTATGCACGTGATGCAGTATGAGGTCAGTAATCACTGTAGGTCATTATGCATGCGGTGCAGTATGAGGTCAGTAGTCACTGTACGGTCATTATGATGTTGTGCAGTATGAGGTCAGTAGTCACTGTACAGTCATTATGATGAGCTGCAGTATGAGGTCAATAGTCACTGTACGGTCAATATGCATGCAGTACAGTATGAGGTTAGTAGTCACTGTACAGTCATTATGATGAGCTGCAGTATGAGGTCAATAGTCACTGTACGGTCATTATGATGTGGTATAGTATGAGGTCAGTAGTCACTGTACAGTCATTATGATGAGCTGCAATATGAGGTCAGTAGTCACTGTAGGTCATTATGCTTGCGGTACAGTATGAGGTCAGTAGTCACTGTTTATGCATCACTTCCAGTAAGTTGCGGTACTAATTTTGAGAGGACAAACAATCACAGTACTGTTATAAAGAATTATAAAGGCTGAAACGATACGAAATAAAGATTTTTAATGACAGAAAAGGAGACAAGACATTGGAGGTGGGGAAAACGCCCATTTGACAGGTTACATAATGATAGGGACAATACCAATCTATGACATCACTTCCGCCCATATTTCACACAATAGGAAGGGGAAGAGTTATATGGGACACAGGAAGTCAATAGTTATTTTTGGCGCCAAAATAGCACAGGAAGGAACAATTAACATACTAGGACAAACACTATATAAGGCTTACAGGCATTACCATACACTAGTCTTGATAAAGGCCTATGATAGAAGGCCGAAACGCGTCGACAGTATTGGTAAGCCTTATTTCAATTTGTTATATTGGTTCACTAGCAATATTGCACTATGTCATATTATTTTCCACAGGTATTTGAAGAAAAATAGAAGAGCTTATACATCAAAGGAACGACTTCTGATAACTAATCACCAGTTCCTTTTTGATTGTTGATTGATTGATTGTTTTTTGCTTTTGTTTTTTATTTTTTATATTTTTATATATTTTTTATATTTTATATTTTTCACTTTTTTCACATTTTTCACTTTTCACGATTTTTCAAGATTTCGTCACATACGGATCCTTCATGATGATTTAACACAGCTTCGTGTAACACACATTTTTAAATTTTTTATATTTTTAGCATCTGATTTTGACTTTTGTACTTTTATATTTTTATTTTTTGTGCACACTCACTGGATTCCTCACGAACACACACCGGAGCCACTCATCACTCTATTTATTTCCTGGATACAATTGACATTGACTTTAACTCTGTTTCTGCTTAATGGATTACAGGGATTAGGACTTATCTCCATTTTATCTTTAGACGTTTCTATACACTTTTAGGTGCACCTAATATTTACTTGTTTTATTATGACTTGTTTTATTATTACTTAGCATTGTGTAATGTTCTATTTATTGTGACCTTCTTTTGGATATATCCTTAGATGGTTAGATAGACCTTACGACCTTTTATAATTTTTTTATATATGTAAACTCTTATAAATCTTGTATTAACCTTCTGGCGCTCTACACGTTGTTTATTTGATTTACATTATTCCTCATCAGGTGAGCTAGAGCACCTTTGTGTAGAGCGACTTTAGGGATTACCCCAAGCGCTTGGTTTGTCCTTCCATTACTAGGTAGAAACTTGGCTAGGCGAGGGTGCGGTGATATTACTCTGTGATTATACACAGCACCGGACTGGGTGAGCTGTTGGTGGAAAATGGATTGTTGTATTATTTAGTCTGACAGCAATTTTCGCATTGTGTATAGGAAGTGGTGTATATTTAAAACTCATGCTAAAATCAGTAAGCTGCAGATGATACAGAGTGCTAAAATATAATGATTACTGTCAGACTAAATAATGTAAAGATGCAAACAATAAATTATCTACAGCATGAACCAAGTAACCCCCCCCCCCCCCATTACAACAAATCAGCACAGCTCCTTACCTAGTGTGGAGGAGTTGTTTGTGTTTTTTCTTCTGATTTGTGGCAGTTTAAACATCTATCACTCAGAGTAGGTGCACCGGCAGCTCCTCCCCATTAACTTGTGTCATACCTTCCCTTGTTCAGCTGCAGCCCTCCTAATCTCCTGGTGGGGACATTTCCAGTGACAAAAAAATCCAGGGACATTCAACAAAATCCAGGGACTGTCACATGAAATCAGGGACTGTTGGCAACTGTATAAACACATTTTGTATCTCCCAACATAAACCATGAAACATGCACTGGCAGATTTTAAACCTATCCCCTATACAGTGGTGTAGAAGCATTATTTAAAGATATAGGAATTCAAAAATGTATTAAGAAAATCTTCACATTGTCTTTGTATACAAAACATCTCATTCATATTCATATATCTTTGTTCTTCTCTCAGTATCTAAATACCAAACTTAACAAATAAACAAGACAGATCCTAAATGGTGTTGAAGAAATTGCTGTGCCGTATTGTGGTAACTGATAATGCGACAAAGTACTGACAGGCATTTCTGCAGAGATTTACTCTTACTGGCATAAATATGATGTCACTAGCGGTCCTGGCATACATATGATGTCACTGGCAGTTCTGGCCTACATATGATGTCACTGATGGTAATGACATAAATATGTCACTGGTTGTTCTGGCATAAATATGTCACTGGTGGTTCTGGTATAAATATTATGTCACTGGTGCTTCTGGCATGCATATGTCACTGGTGGTTCTGAATAAATGTGACATCTCTGGCGGTTCTGACATACATGTCACTGGTGGTACTGGCATCCATATGATGTCACTGGTGGTACTGACATAAATGTGATGTCACTAGCGGTTCTGGCTTACATATGATGTCACTGGTGATACTGACATAAATGTGATATCACTAGCGGTGCTGGCATTATTATGATATCATTGGCGGTTCTGGTCTAAATGTGATGTCACTGGGAGTTCTGGCTTACATATGATGTTACTGGCGGTACTAACATAAATACGTATATTACTGGCAGCTCTGGCCTAAATGTGATTTCACTGGGAGTTCTGACATAATGTTACATCTCTGGAGGTTTTGACATAAATATAATGTCATTTGTGGTTCTGACATAAATATGACGTCTCTGGAAGCTTTGGCATAAATTTGATGTTTCTGTCAGTTTCCAAAACCTAAGCTAATTGGGTTTATTAGTTTCTTCATTACATAGCGAGTGGCTTAATCTCTGTGCGTAGATTGTGCTTAAATCTGATTAACAAATGCTGCTGCAGACAGAAATCAATTAAGTTAACAGTAAACACATTGCCCATGTTCGTTAATCACTTTCTCACATTAATGCCAGAAGGGGCTTATAGACCATAAGGGGCAATAGACCAGAAGGGGCAATAGATGTTTTGGGAAATTATTGGACAGACCTTCTAAATACAAAAGCTTTAAAATGTTTCAGAATAATCTGTACATGGTACATGCAGCAATTATTTTACTAAAGAGTAAAACCTTTATACGTAATAAAAGGACAGTCTACTCCAGAATTTTTATTATGTTTAAAACTATAGATAATCCCTTTATTACAATTCACCAGTTTTGCATAACCAATACAGTTATATTAATATACTTTTTACCTCTGATTACCTTGAGGCCGAATTATTAAACGTCTCCATATTCAGCATTGCACCAGCAGCTCTTGTGAGCTGCTGGTGCAATAGCGCCCCCTGCAGACTCATGGCCAATCGGCCGCCAGCAGGGGGTGTTAATCAACCCGATCGTACTCGATCGGGTTGATTTCCGGCGATTCCTGTCTGCCTCATCAGAGCAGGCGGACAGGGTTATGGGTCCATAACTTGTGTTTCTGGCGAGGCCCCATTATCTTCTGCTTGCAAACGTCTGTTTTACCTCACCCATCACTTGTACCATGTAACGTGCATTATTATTATCGGTTATTTGTAGAGCGCCAGCAGTTTCCACAGCGCTAAACAGATTCCGCAGCGCAAACATCTGTTTTACCTCACCCATCACTTGTAACACATAATATGCATGTAAGCTTCGTCTTCTGCTTGCAAACATCTGTTTTATCTCACACCTCACCCATCACTTGTACCATATATTGTGCATGTAGGCATGGTCTTCTGCTTGCAAATATCTTTTTTATCTCACACCTTCTCTGCGGTTTGTTCTTTAAAATAATTCAGGTCTCAATAGCCTAGAGATGTTTGAGACACAATATGCATGTAGACATGGTCTTCTGTTTTACTTCTCACCCTGCACCAATCACTTGTACCACATAACGTGCATGTAGGCATCGTCTTCTGCTTGCAAACATCTGTTTTAACTCACCCATCACTTGTACCACATAATATGTATGTAGGTTTCATCTTCTGCTTGCAAACTTCTGTTTTACCTCACCCATCACTTGTACCATATAACATGCATGTAGGCATCGTCTTCTGCTTGCAAACATCTGTTTTACCTCACCCATCACTTGTACCATATAACATGCATGTAGGCATCGTCTTCTGTTTGCAAACATCTGTTTTATCTCATACCTCACCCTTCACTTGTACCACATAACGTGCATGTAGGCATCGTCTTCTGCTTGCAAACATCTGTTTAACCTCACCCATCACTTGTACCACATAACGTGCATATAGGCATCATCTTCTGCTTGCAAACATCTGTTTTATCTCACACCTCACCCATCACTTGTAACACATAATATGCATGTAGGCGTCGTCTTCTGCTTGCAAACTTCTGTTTTACCTCACCCATCACTTGTACTACATAACGTGCATGTAGGCATCTTCTGCTTGCAAACTTCTGTTTTATCTCACACCTCAACCAACACTTGTACCACATATCCTGCATGTAGGCATCATCTTCTTCTTATAAACATCTGTTTTATCTCATACCTTCTCTGCAGTTTTTTCTTTAAAATAACTCAGGTCTCAATACCTCAATTTCCGGCGATTCCTGTCCGCCTGTTATGGAGCAGCGGTCTTTAGACCGTTGCTTCATAACTTGTGTTTCTGGCGAGTCTGAAGACTCGCCAGAAACACGGCCCTTCAAGCTCCGTATGGAGCTTGATAAATATGGGCCAGTGTCTTCTGTTTACTTCTCGCTCTGCACCAATCACTTGTACCACATAACGTGCATGTAGGCATCGTCTTTTGCTTGCAAACATCTGTTTTACCTCACACCTCACTTGTACCACATAACGTGCATGTAGGCATGGTCTTCTGCTTGCAAACTTCTGTTTTATCTGACCCATCACGTGTACCACATAATATGTATGTAGGCCTCATCTTCTGCTTGCAAACGTCTGTTTTATCTTGCACCTCATCCATCACTTGTACCACATAATATGTATGTAGGCCTCATCTTCTGCTTGCAAACTTCTGTTTTACCTTACACTC
Organism: Bombina bombina; assembly: GCF_027579735.1. Lineage (NCBI taxonomy): Eukaryota > Metazoa > Chordata > Amphibia > Anura > Bombinatoridae > Bombina > Bombina bombina. Next base: position 157,851,735 of record NC_069508.1, read on the forward strand.
TCACCCATCACTTGTACCACATTATATGCATGTAGGCATCGTCTTCTGCTTGCAAACTTCTGTTTTACCTCACACTCTCACCCATCACTTGTACCACATAATATGCATGTAGGCATCATCTTCTGCTTGCAAACGTCTGTTCTACCTATGCATGTAGGCATCGTCTTCTGCTTGCAAACGTCTGTTCTACCTCACACCCTGCACCCATCGCTTGTACCACATAATGTACATGTAGGCATCGTACATAAAATGCACACTATGACCACCCCGATAAATAAAAAAAGCTTTTTTCTTTGCTGCTGCTATTTATGGTTTCATAAATATGTTGCATTCCATATCTGCAATTTGTTCTATCAAAGTGTCAGCTCCACAGAACAGCAGGATTATTTTCCTCTGAGAGTCACAATTCGCCTTTGTGTAAGGATCCCGTCAATCTGGGACACAGTGGTCTAGATTCACAGAAGTGTGTAACGAGCTGAGCTGCCTCATTATTAAGGTAAAACAATAAAAATAGAAGGCGCCTCATAGGGTAGACCAGCAAATAAGGGGTGGTGAACAGACAAGGTGAATCAGTCCTACTCACATGAAGAAAGACACTAGTCAGTGCAAAACAGGCAAGCCGGATCCTCAAAGTTGACCAGCAGACTTAGTCCCAACAGCAAGACAGGATACGCCTAGGAGGGCAGCAGAACTTCCGGATAATCTTCCAAAGTAGGGGTATTCAAACTGCTGTGGGGGAAGTGGAACTAGTGCAACCAGGCACCAAATACTCAAATGGTATAGACGATAAGCAGCAGATGTTTAATACCATTTATTAAAAAGTAAAAAAAAAATATAGCATATAGCACGCTGTATTAGTCAGACTAGATATCGCAGGACTCTAGGGGGTCTATTTATCAAAGCGTCAACTGAAAATATGCTTGAATTCCGAGCCGTACTTGTCGCGAGTAGTGATGTCGCGAATAGTTCGCCGGCGAATAGTTCCCGGCGAACATAGCATGTTTTTTTTTCCTGTGTAATCTAATTGCAGTTGCCTGCCTGCCAGCGTGTATGTCAGGCTCACAGCGTATACTGTGCCCACTTGCCCAGTGTCACCACTCATATCTGGTGTAACAGTAGTGCACATTTAAAAAAAACAAGACTTTTTTGACTGTGAAATAATAGCAGACAGCTGCCAGTACCCAAGATGGCCGCCAATAAGGCAGAAGGGAGGGTTAGAGAGCTGTTTTGGGGGGGATCATGGAGGTTGGGGGCTAAGGGGGGATGCTACACCACAGCATATGTAAATATGCTTAAAAATAAATAAATTTAAAAACCTTTTATTTTAGTACTGGCAGACTTTCGGCCAGTACTTAAGATGGCGGGGACAATTGTGGGGTGGGGGAGGGAAGGGAGCTGTTTGGGAGGGATCAGGGGGTCTGATGTGTCAGGTGGGAGGCTGATCTCTACACCAAAGCTAAAATTAACCCTGCAAGCTCCCTACAAACTACCTAATTAACCCCTTCACTGCTAGCCATAATACACGTGTGATGCGCAGCAGCATTTAGCGGCCTTCTAATTACCAGAAAGCAACGCCAAAGTCATATATGTCTGCTATTTCTGAACAAAGGGGATCCCAGAGAAGCATTTACAACCATTTGTGCCATAATTGCACAAGCTGTTTGTAAATCATTTCAGTGAGAAACCTAAAATAGTGAAAAAATGTAAGGTTTTTTTAAATTTGATCGCATTTGGCGGTGAAATGGTGGCATTAAATATACCAAAATGGGCCTAGATCAATACTTTGGGTTGTCTACTACACTACACTTAAGCTAAAATTAACTCTACAAGCTGCCTACATGCTCCCTAATTAACCCCTTCACTGCTGGGCATAAAACACGTGTGGTGCGCAGTGGCATTTAGCAGCCTTCTAATTACCAAAAAGCAACGCCAAAGCCATATAAGTCTGCTATTTCTGAACAAAGGGGATCCCAGAGAAGCATTTACAACCATTTATGCCATAATTGCATAAGTTGTTTGTAAATAATTTCTGTGAGAAACCTAAAGTTTGTGAAAAAGTGAACAAATTTTTTTTATTTGATCGCATTTGGCGGTGAAATGGTGGCCTTAAATATACCAAAATGGGTCTAGATCAATACTTTGGGTTGTCTACTACACTACACTTAAGCTAAAATTAACTCTACAAGCTGCCTACATGCTCCCTAATTAACCCCTTCACTGCTGGGCATAAAACACGTGTGGTGCGCAGTGGCATTTAGCAGCCTTCTAATTACCAAAAAGCAATACCAAAACCATATAAGTCTGCTATTTCTGAACAAAGGGGATCCCAGAGAAGCATTTACAACCAATTATGCCATAATTGCATAAGTTGTTTGTAAATAATTTTTGTGAGAAACCTAAAGTTTGTGAAAAAGTGAACAATTTTTTTTATTTGATCGCATTTGGCGGTGAAATGGTGGCATTAAATATACCAAAATGGGCCTAGATCAATACTTTGGGTTGTCTACTACAAGTTAAGCTAAAATTAACTCTACAAGCTGCCTACATACTCCCTAATTAACCCCTTCACTGCTGGGCATAAAAAACGTGTGGTGCGCAGTGGCATTTAGCAGCCTTCTAATTACCAAAAAGCAACGCCAAAGCCATATAAGTCTGCTATAATGGCATGTCTGGCACACAGTGTTGGGGCAAGGGTCCATCTGACCATTGATACCTGGTCTGCAAAGCATGGTCAGGGCAGGTATATCACCTACACTGCGCACTGTGAAGCGGGCATAACCCTTACACTACCTGATCGATACAACATCATACCTGATGTTTTAAAGCACGTTATTCCAAACAATTTAGGAATGTTAGGTGATTTATGCCCTTTATGGATTAAAACCAGACTCTGCATCAACTATGTAATTTTCCATGGGAGTTTTGCCATTGATCCCCCTCCGGCATGCCACAGTCCATGTGTTAGTCCCCTTGAAACAACTTTTCCATCATTATTGTGGCCAGAAAGAGTCCCTGTGGTTTTTAAAATTCGCCTGCCTATTGAAGTCTATGGCGGTTCACAAACTTTTGCGGAAGTTCGCGTTCCCGTTCGTGAACCCAAAATTTTATGTTCGCGACATCACTAGTTGCGAGATTGATCCGCCGTAGTTATCAAAGCGTCAAGATCTGCAAATGTTGAACTTTGTGACGTAAAATACGATCCCGAGATCTGACACAAATTCCTAAACAACCCACACACTAGTGAATTTTTCAACCACTTTTGATTGGAATATGCATAATCACATGATTTATGACGTAAGAAATGTCATTTTATATGCCAGCCCATTTCATTACACCTGTGAAGGGTTGATTTTTAAAACTAGATTGCAATCAGGAGGGGTTACACAGGTACAGAGAGAAAACTGGCCCAGCTCTTAAAATATCCATTGATTGCAAAAAAGGAATTTAGGGACATGTAAATATGTTTGCAAAATATTTCTAACATAACACACACACATGTGTATATATATATATATATATATATATATATATATATATATATATATATATATATATATATATATATATATGTGCAAAGATATATGTACAAATTCTAGCATTAATAATCATTTATAAAAATAAAATATGAGATAAAAGGATATCATGACTTCTAGAAATACAAATACACATTAATTTATGTGAAAGTATCATAGAACAGATTTGTTTGTATAACAAATCAATATAACAATAACTTTCTATGAGATATTGTTTGTTGAGGTATAAATCTATCTATTTCTTGGACATTAACAGTTGAAAAATAAAAGGTTAGCGCTTGTTCATGGACAGTAATGAAATGGTATAAATAAAGTTGGGAAAAACCTGAATAACCACGTCATTGATGACTGTTAGTTAACAACAGTCCAATGCTCTTCGCACTGTACTTGACGCGCGTGTTTTTGATGGCTTTTTCGATAAATAAGGGAATCGTATTCAGATCCGCTGCAGCGATGTCTGGCGAGCGTATTGACACCGGGGAATGCACTGAGATTGACGCTTTGATAAATAGACCCCTAGATCTCATAAGAGCCCAATGTATAAGCATGCAAATACATTAGTATTTAAAATACATAGTGATGTTCACATACAAATCATAATAGCAATGTTAATCATCATGATAGAATATCTACAGGTAATTTTCAACGTTATCATTACTAGCTCATAGACCACCGTCTAGCATGCAACCATATGACTAAGTATAAGTGCCACCAGTACAAATATAGTACAAATTGGTAATCTCTGCCAAAAAAGATTAAAAGGGAGGGGAGATGGGGTGGGGGAGCAAGGGAGGTGTGTTAAGAAAATAAGAAATGGGTGCAAAAGACGCCAAATATGCATAGACCGAAGTCTCTATAGTGGTATGATGTCCTCAGAAGGGATTGTGGTGATGTGGAAACACATCGGTTTGAATACACCCACTTTGGAAGATAATCCGGAAGTTCTGCTGCCCTCCTAGGCGTATCCTGTCTTGCTGTCGGGAGTGAGTCTTCCGGACGACTTTGAGGATCTGGCTTGTCTGTTTTGCACTGACTAGTGCCTTCCTTCATGTGAGTAGGACTGATTCACCTTGTCCGTTCACCACCCCTTATTTGCTGGTCTACTCTATGAGGCGCCTTCTATTTTTATCGTTTTTGGTGTATCCAAGTGCCTGGCTGGACAACATAGAAGACATAGACTCCCCCTGAGCCATTGGAGACCTCTTTTACTACTATTTGTGAACGCTGTGTGACTGTGTCCATTTGCATATATCAGACAGTTCTGGTTTTACACACCGCTGTTATATTGTTACATTATTTTCTTATAGACACCTGATTTACACACGGATCAACATACGGATTGTTGTGTGAATAGGTACCTATATTTTATTCATTATTAAGGTGTACTCATCGCTCATGCATTGTAATAAATGTCTTTATCAGGGTTTTGCCTCACTAACTCAAAGCTGATAACGTCTTGTTTTTTATTTTTCATTTTTTTCTATTTTCATTTTGTCTTTTGTGCATATATTAGCACCAATGGTTTTATGGAGGGAGTTTAATTTTTTGAATTTTTTTTGATGTTTGTATCCTTCACATCGCACAATATTGAGATTGTTGTGGCGCTACTGATTGTAATTGAGAGAGACTCGCAACTCGTGGTTGAGCGGCCAGTTAAAAATCTTTTACCTGATTCTATTTTCCGCAAAATATTGATTTAACCAGCAGGTTTTATTAAATCTGTAAAAAAGATACAGTTAAATATTACACTTTGATACAAATAAATGGGTTTCAAATATAAAATTTATTATAAAATATACCATAAACTGCACACCTTGGGCGAGATTACATATACAGTGTAGGTTTCAGCGCAACTACTGAAACCCACGCCGCCCGTAAGTTCAGCTCCCACATCGGATGAATCACATATACGGTGTCGGCAGATCATATACTGTACATGTTCAAATCAGCCAATAGGATTTAAGCAGATCTCATCTAATTGGCTGATTTGAAATTTTCAGCCAATAGAAATGCAAGGTACTCCAATATAAAATGGGTACCTTGCATTCAATCTTCAGTGTGTGGCGTACGATCGCATGAAGAGGAGCCTCCAAGTCGGATGTCCGCACCGCTGCCGATCCTGCTCCGTGCCGACTTTGCTCCGTGCCACCGGGATGAAGAAAGAAGAAGGTCTCGTGCTGGATGAAGATGGAGCCACCTGGAAGAAGACCTTCACCATCGGACTTCAGGAATGGTGAGTACCTATGTCAGGGTTAGTGTTAGGTTTTTTTTTTTTTGGGGTGTTTTTTTTTTTAGATTAGGGCTTTTTTTTTTATTGGAGACTAAAGAGCTGATTGCCCTTTGCCTATACAAATGCCCCTTTAGGGGCAATGGGTAGATTAGATTTTTTAGGTCTTTTATTTTTTGGGGGGTTTGGTTGGTTGGGTGGGTTTACTCTTAGGAGTTAATTTGTATTTTTTAATGTAAAAGAGCTGTTAAACTTAGGGCAATGCTCTACAAAAGGCCCTTTTAAGGGCTATTGGTAGTTTAGTGTTGGCGTAGGTTTTTTTTTGGGGTGGCTTTTTTGTTTTTATATGGGTATTAGATTAGGTTTAAAAAAAATATTTTGGATGATTTTGTTTATTTTTTTCTGTAATCTTAGATTTTTTTTTTATTTTTGTCATTTCAGATTTTTGTATGTAAATTTAGGTTTGCTTTTCATGTAAAGATAGGATTTTTTATTTTTGGTAATTTTATTAATTTTTAAAGGTAGTCTTTTTTATTTTATGTAATTGTAGTTAATTGGGGTTAATTTAGGGGTGTTAGGTTAGGGGACTTAGTGATTATATTGATACTTTGCTTTGTGGGGGGTGCAAATTAGGGGTTAATAACTTTATTAGATACTTTGCGATGTGGGGGTTGGTGGATTAGGGGTTAATACATTTATTAGTTATTTGATCGGGATGGCGGTTTAGGGGTTAATAGTGTTAATAGGTAGATTGCATTGGGGGTTGGAGGATTAGGGGTTAATAGTGTAATTAGATACTTTGCGTTTTGGGTGGGTGGGTGTCAGATTAGGGGCTAATGACTTTATTATATACTTTGCAATGTGGGGGTTGGTGGATTAAGGGTTAATACATTTATTAGTTATTGCGGTGGGGGTGGCGGTTGAGAGGTACATATTGCGCATGCGTTAGGTGTTTAAGACTTCCAGGGAGTTACGGTGCTCATATACTCAGCGCAAGGCTTGCTGTGCCTTCCTATGTGTGGGGAGGTGACAATGGAGTAAAATGTCTCCTTTTTCGCTGCGTAAATCCTTGTGCTGAATATGTGATACCGACTTGTGACGTCAGTTCTATGTTAGTTTATGGTAGTAAAAACAGCAGGTGGCAGGTAAAATATATGCGCCGCACTTCGATATGGTACTTTATTGTAGCAGATGAAGCGCTTGTTTCAATGTGTCCTGAAAGAGAATATAAAGCGACAGCACACTCAGGCCCTGATATTCAAAACCTCTTCTCTTAGGTGAGATTATATAAACTTCTCCGCTCAGATGAGATGATATAAAATGATCCTCCAGTACTGTGAGATCCCTAGTGAAATATTCAAAAGGCAGATTTTGCTTTACTTCTCCAAGTGTCGATCCCTGCATTTCTGTTTGTGAAAGAGACAAACCCAGTGCAATATAGCATTGCATGACATGACAGTTCTACTGCATTTACACTTTCTATTTTATATAACTTTACACTTTAGAATAACTTTTATTCAATTTAAACTTTGCACTTTATATTTTGTATTTTATTTTGTATACAGCATCGTATTTAGGTTTGATTTTACAAATTCTGATTATGCTTTCACAGTTTCTGTGTAACTTTATCAAATTAGTCTCATACTTTGTATATTTATTTGTATATTTTACAAATTACATTGCACTTTAAGTTTCTTCTATTAATTGAAACTGAAAAACTGCCAGTTTTCCAGACAGCTTCATTACTTTCTATGGGCCACATAATCAAACATTCTCTAGTTTGTAAAGAGATTATATAGTAGACTTCACAGGGGCAATGAAGCTCTCAAATTTAAAGGCTCAATGTGCAGGAATTACAAATTAAATTGAAGTATGATCCTAGTTTGCTAAAGTTAAACAGAAACTTACAGAACATTATCAGAATTAATAAAATCACTGCAAGAGCTAAATCTAAATGTATTAAAATATAAATGAGAAAGTGCAAAACTTAAATTCAATAATACTGAAAGAGCCCAATCTGAAATGTAAACTAATATAAAATACAAAGCACAAAGTGTAAATGTAACACAACTCTCATATCATACAGTGCTATATTACACTGGACTTGTCTCTCCTTCACATACAGAAATGAGAGAGATCTTGCTGTGCTGGAAAGTTCTGCCCTCTTTCTTTTGAATATTTAGTGAGCTCAGCCTTGGGGAAGTCTAAACTACAATCTCTCTCCAAGCTGGAGAATCCTTTGACTTTCAGGGCCATAATGTTAGTCCGTAAACACCAATAATAACATCCATATGGAACCATAGGATACTCACATGTACCAGAGCTCACACGTTGGACAACATAAGTCAGCACAGATGGGGTTATTTTTTTTCCATGCAAGAGGCTCAGTACATACAGGGTTAACCAAACCTGTGGCAGCTATATTAAGACAGGAATAACTGGATCACAGAGGAGCCCTATAACAGGTAGATTAGCATTTAATTAGTAATAAGATATAGGAGAGGGAGATCTGACTGCCAGGTGAGGGACAGCAGGAATGATAGAGGAGTATATTTAAACAGTGCTAATGTCCCCCATATCACTTGACTGAATCTACAGAAACCTCAGGCTGCCTCATGACCCAGGGAAATTAAAACCATTGTGCTTAAAGGGACATAAAAAGTTAATAGTATGAGGGTGCTATGCGAACTGCCAAAATGCCTGCTCAAAACATCAGCTTTTCTCAGCTTCAGTCACTCACGCTGCTATGGGGGTTCAAATTCTGTCAGGGGTTTGAGCTCCCCCCATTACCCCAACAATGTGACTCTGGAGAAGAGGAAAGCTGTTGGGCAGATATGAGGCAGGTGGCAGAATATTTGCCAGCAAGGGTAGAGACATAGGACCGTGCGTTAGAGGCCATGTACTTTTGTAAAATGTTTAAGGCAAGTTCCTACAAATCATGTAGGAGTTCTCAGTCAAACTGAAGCTCTAACACTTGGGTAAAGGTCACCTGTTATCTCATCTGGCTACTAGACATCATTTGTCCGTAGTCTGACACTAATTCCTTAAGGGTCTCTGCACCTTCTGTTGGTGTCTGTCTGTAATTAGTCATTTCCTTCTTGTGGGATCTGACAGACACACTGCACTTTAGATTTGACACTTTTTTCCTTCATTTAGATCTTAAAAATCCCAGTCATTTCCTGAGGAACACTGGCATCTGTAAGAGAATAATGAGCCCAGCTGGTGATTAGACAGCAGCTCTCTGCATAAAATCACTGGCAAATAAGATCTGCTCTTCTCGCTGTCACCAGGACAGGTCAATGTATAGCACTGGTCAGACAGCTAATAGCCAAAGTGATATGGATTTATCAGGCTAGCGATCCCAGGCAGTTTCTATAAATGTTCCTCCTTTATTCAATTTTAATTGGATTAATATTCCATATTAAATGCCAGAGGGTTGTGAGAAACACATCTAAGCCTTCCACAGACAGTCCTCTCTTATATAGACATGAATCAATAATGATTTCATAGCACTCACAAATAATATATATATATATATATATATATATATATATATAATATGCACAAAATATATCAGAAAATCAGTAATGCATTACATAAGGTCTGCACATACAGTTTGCGTTTACATAGTTGCTAATAATGTATTATCATTCACTGCCAATCGTTTATTTTTCCCATTGTAATGCTTACGTGGTTTAAACAATAAAACTTACGAGGAAAGGCTCTGTGACCTAAATATATTTATAATATAAGGGTAGTAGGTTCCTGAGTAATTTGCAGGAGTGCTTCTTCACAGAAAGGGTGATTGATTCATGGAATAAACTTCAATTAGAGGTGGTAATGACAAACTAGATAAGAATAAGGCATTCTCCAGATAAGAATAAAGCTATTTTACGTACAAATTAATGCCTGACATAAGCTTAAGGCTATCCTATGTACAAATTAATGCCTGACATAAGCTTAAGGCTATCCTATGTACAAATTAATGCCTGACATAAGCTTAAGGCTATCCTATGTACAAATTAATGCCTGGGATAAGCATAAGGCTATCCTATGTACAAATTAATGCCTGGGATAAGCATAAGGCTATGCTATGTACTAATTAATTCCTGGGATAAGCGTAAGGCTATGCTATGTACTAATTAATGCCTGGGATAAGCGTAAGGCTATGCTATGTACTAATTAATTCCTGGTATAAGCATAAGGCTATGCTATGTACTAATTAATTCCTGGGATAAGCATAAGGCTATGCTATGTACTAATTAATTCCTGGTATAAGCATAAGGCTATGCTATGTACTAATTAATTCCTGGGATAAGCATAAGGCTATGCTATGTACTAATTAATTCCTGGTATAAGCATAAGGCTATGCTATGTACTAATTAATTCCTGGGATAAGCATAAGGCTATGCTATGTACAAATTAATGCCTGGGATAAGCATAAGGCTATGCTATGTACAAATTAATGCCTGGGATAAGCATAAGACTATGCTATGTACAAATTAATGCCTGGGATAAGCATAAGGCTATGCTATGTACAAATTAATGCCTGGGATAAGCATAAGGCTATGCTATGTACAAATTAATGCCTGGGATAAGCATAAGGCTATGCTATGTACAAATTAATGCATGGGATAAGCATAAGGCTATGCTATGTACAAATTAATGCCTGGGATAAGCATAAGGCTATGCTATGTACAAATTAATGCCTGGGATAAGCATAAGGCTATGCTATGTACAAATTAATGCCTGGGATAAGCATAAGGCTATGCTATGTACAAATTAATGCCTGGGATAAGCATAAGGCTATGCTATGTACAAATTAATGCCTGGGATAAGCATAAGGCTATGTACTAATTAATTCCTGGGAGAGGCATAAGGCTATCCTACGTACTAACTAGCAAACTATTCCTACACTACTTCTACTTAACACCTAACTATCCCACCTCTAAGCTAAGCTAACACCCCTAAGTTACAAAAAATATCAAGCACTACATTTACACAAAATAAAAAAAAAACTAACATTACACAAAAAGAAACAACACTAACAAAAAGAAAAAAAACCACAGTTATGCCTATACTAAGCTAAGGCCACCTTTAAAAAAAAAACAAACAAAAAAAAAAAACACCCCAAAATAAACTCTACAGTAACACTAAAAAGTTACTATAACAATGCTACAATCCCATTCTACAATGAAAGCTTTTTCTATTGGCTGAATTTGAATTTGGATTTGAAAATCAGCCAATAAGAATGCATGGGTACCTCTATATAAGTGAGTACCTCGCATTTAAAATTCAGTGTGTGGCCGGTGACCGCATGAAGAGGACTTCATGGACGGAAGATCAAAAGATGGCAAGAAAAGAACATAAGAAGACATATTGGGTGGAAGATGGATGAAGATTTCACCAGCGGAGCGGCGGCAGAAGATGAATGAAGATGGACCACAGCTGCCAGGATGAAGATAGAAATGGACTGCCGCCTCCATGAAGATGGGCTACCACCGCTGCCAGGATGAAGATGAGCCCCACTCTGAAGAGGAAAATTTGGGGTTTAGCTTTAGGATTTTTTTTGGGTTTGGCTTTTTGATTTTTAAGCTTAGAGTTTTTCTTACATTTAGGTTGTTTACTATAGGATTTTTTTTTATAATAGGGTTTTAATTTTTTTTAATTCCAAAAAGAGCTTAAATCACTTTAGGGCAATGCCCTACTAAATGCCATTTTCAGGGCAACCATTTTTTACATAAGTATTTTTTTAAGAATAGGTTTTTATTTTATTTCTTGCCAGCAAAAGAACTGTAATTACTTTAGGGCACTGCCATACCATATGCCTTTCTAAGGGCAATGCCTAACCAAATGACCTTTTCAAGTCTTTAGGTTATGGCAGATTAGGGGTGATATTGTAGTTTGTGCTGGGGGTGAGGGTGTGTAAGGGGTTAATAGTTTATTTTATTATTGCATTTATATCCAATGTTAATGATATGCATTGTCATGTATAATGCATATTATTTTAAGTATTGTATCTAATTTAAAATGTAGTTTTTTGTTGTTATTTCTATTATTTTAAGCACACATAAATAATTTAAATTATATTTTTATGTTTAAAATAATAAAATTATTACTTTTTTACTTATATATAATATTTGAAATAATATGCATTATACATGACAGTTGGAGACTATTCTCAACACCTCACCCCAGGTTCGCTGTCTTGGGGTCACACTAGACTCAAAGCTCACATTCAACCCACATATATAAGCGCTTACCAAAGACTGCTGTTCACACCTATGCAACATTTCCATAATTCGTCCCTTCCTTACTCAAAAAACGACAAAAATACTTATTCATTCGCTCATTTTGTCATGCATTGATTACTGCAACCTACTCCTAAATGGCCTTCCAAAACACCGCCTCTCCTCCCTCCAATGTATTATGAATTCTTCAGCTAGACTCATCTACCTAAGTCGCTGATCTACATCAGCGACTCCGCTCTGCCAGTCTCTACACTGGCTCCCCATACACTCCAGAATACAGTTTAAAGTATTAACCCTAGCTTACAAAGCACTAAACAGTCTAACTCCCAACTATATTTCCTCTCTTATCGTTAAATATTCCTCTTCAATCAACCTCTGACCTACGTCTCTCCACTCCTGTTATCTTTACGTCCCACTCCCGCTTCCAAGACTTCGCACGTGCTGCTCCTGTCCTCTGGAACTCTCTACCCTGCTCCATAAGACTGTCTCCAACCTTGTATAGCTTCAGACACTCATTGAAAACCCACCTATTCAGAGAGGTGTACCATATCAACTCCATTCCTCATCCGAACTAAACTAATACAGGAACTGCCTGACTCACTGCTGCAACTACAACTGATGTAATAAGCTACCCCAACCTTATGTCTCTGCACCCTAAACCTGTAGACTGTGAGCTCTCCGAAGCAGGGCCCTCTTCCACCTGTACCAGATTTGTTTAGTTTTAGTTTTGTTTATCAAAAATGTTGTCATTGTATACCCCTATCATTGTACCCAGCGCTACGGAATTTGGGAGCGTTATACAAATAAATAATAATAATAATAATAATAATAATAATGACAATGCGTATTATTTTAACATTGTATATAATTAAGCAACATAGCTCTTATAGTTATAATAGGGAGTTTTTTGTATACTTTATTAGTCAGGTAGATTGCAGACATGACGTAGGTGTAGACGGTATAAGTGAGTTAGCTGGGCGTTCCATGGGGAGTATAAGGAAGACATGACGTAGGTGTAGGTGGTATAAGGGAGTTAGCTGGACATTCCAGGGGGAGTATATCTAAAGTCTGACGTAGGTGTAGATGTTCTGTGAGAGTAACCTGTACTTTGACTGGGATACATCGCCAGCAGTGAGATATATTACAATCTCTGAAGTACAGGTTACGAGTAGGGTGTCAGCCATGTTTATCTCTACACCTTTTCAGTGGTGAGACTTTACAGTGTGAGGCAGGTAGTGTAGGTTTAGGGAAAGGAAGGTCACACAGACATTATCTGAATTGTCCTGACACAGAAACTGTGTTTGGTTTCAGTGAGTGCACTGTCTACGCTGTGTAGGAACACTTTAAATATGCCCGCCCGCTGAAAGCGCAGACAAATGGTAATGTCGGCGATGTTTTGTTAACATAGCGCTCCCCATTATATCCTATGCGAGACACATCGATCTCACCGGTACGTTTTGCACTGCTCATGCTGTATGTGGTGTGCGATCTAGGAGGATTTTGGCAAAGGGTCAGGTGACCCCATATTCTGTCATACCGCAGGTACATACGTTTGGTTTTACACACATCAGAAGACCAAATCAGCCAATCAAGTTGTGTTGTTCTATCTAACAATCAATATATTATCTGTATTGGGTGGTTTGCAGGGACATTTCAATCTAAAGCTTACATAAAAGCTAATTACTGGTTGCACAGCACTGAACAAACCAATGTACGTTACAAGTGTATCCCAGGGCCAGAATAGGTGCCACAGTTTCCCTGTGTGCTCACAAGACATTTTCTGATGTATTACACCACTAATGCTTCCAATTCAGTCAGATACCTCTGATACTTTCCAGATAATTAGATAATTGCTTTATCTCATTCAGTATGGAGTTAGCTAATGAGTTTGTAACTACTGTTTGAGAATAAAACATGATTATTTAACATTAAAACTGCAGAATTTGTTTATATTCTGGACGACTTCTCTACTCTATAAATGTTCTGTGATTTTGTTAAAATGTAGAAACAAATAAATGTATCAAGCAGTCAGATTGCAAAGCGCTAGGAACTACACTGCAACAAAGGTTTTTTTTTCTGTTTAATCTGGCTATGGAGCAGTAAGGGTTAAGGCAAGTCAAGCAATAATGTTTTTAAATATGGAAACTAAAATGGAAAAGTCAATTTGTGTATTTTAAATTGCTGTGTTATTGAAGGGAGATGGGAAAGCTCTTTATCTCTCACTGCAGTAATATGCAAAATGATGTGAGCAGGGACATGTACCTGCAAACTGATAGCCTGTTCAATTACACTGGCAGATTTGCTTTTATGTGAGCAGCAAACAGTACAGTGTGCTGGGAGATCAGATCTGCGAGGCTTTGTGTTACAAAAGGTGCAGATATGTGATGCCTGCCGCAGCCTAACAAAACCACAGCTAACAATGAATAAAACACAATATCAAATACACAAGTGATAGCCCTGACTTGCCCAGACTCACTAGTATATGCTAAAGTCAGAGACTGGGGGGATACAGAGTACAGAATTTATAACTGAAGCCAATCATGTGTCTAATAACAAATACTGATTGTCACATCTTTTTCAGGGTCAGCAGCTGTAGATATTGTCACAAAGTACAATTTTCCTTGGAGTAATTTTCTGCCCTAGGCACAGACAACATATGCATTTAGTTACAGGAGCCGAATACCTCAGTATTGGGGAGCTCACAGAAGCTTTGAACTGGAAGCAAACTGTTTCTCTCTGCAAGATACCAGGATCTCTTAACTTACTGCCTAATCCATATTTAATGAGATAGTAAACACCTTGACGCTGTAATATAACATTTTTATTATGTGCAGTAAAAATACTTTGCAATAAACTTTTATTGCTTATTTTGTACCTTTTTTTGTAATTGATCTTTTCAAACTGTGATATTTCCAATTCCTGTGAGTTCATATAAAGTAATAGGCACCACCTGAAGTTGTATGGCAGCAGGTTCAGTAATTAAAGGGACACTGTACCCAAAAATTTAATTTCGTGATTCAGATTGAGCATGAAATGTTATGCAAATTTCGAATTTACTCCTATTATCAAATTTTCTTCATTCTCTTGGTATCTTTATTTGAAATGCAAGAATGTAAGTTTAGATGCCGGCCCATTTTTGGTGAACAACCTGGGTTGTCCTTGCTGATTGGTGGATAAATTCATCCACCAATAAAAAAGTGCTGTCCAGAGTACTGAAACCAAAAAAAAGCTTAGATGCCTTCTTTTTCAAATAATGATAGCAAGAGAACAAAGAAAAAATTGATAATAGGAGTAAATTAGAAAGTTGCTTAAAATTGCATGCTCTTTCTGAATTACAAATGAACAAATTTGGGTTCAGTGTCCCTTTAATACAGCACTTCATACACAGAGTGGTTGTTTCATGGAATCACCTTCCATCACAGATGGTAAAGACAATCACTGCAGGGAATTGCTGAGATATGAATAAGGTTAGGATCCAGCAATGCAGGGCAGTGAAGTCAAAATAAATTAACGATAGATAGCTTTTTGTTTTTTTAGTTGAGTTATTTTTGTTTTTTTATAGAAAAACAATATAATGACCAAGAAAGAAAGCCATAAACATATTATCTCCAAGGACATAGGAAGAAAAATAAAAACAATTACATGAATCAGACGACCTCCCAGTTATTTGTTTAATACATTTCTTAGATTTCCCCAACATTGCAAAAACATTCTTTCTGTGTCTGTCTAGCTTAAAGGGACAGTCTACCCCAGAAATGTTATTGTTTACAAAGATAGATGATCCCTTTATTACCCATTCCCCAGTTTTGCATAACCTACACAGTTATATTAATATACTTTTTACCTCTGTGATTATCTTGTATCTAAGCCTCTGCAGACTGCCCTCTTATCTCAGTGCTTTTGCATTTTAGCTAATCAGTGCTGACTGATAAATAACTCCACGGGAGTAAGCACAATATTGATATATGACACACATGACCAAGAACTGTCTAGCTGTGCAAAAACTGTCCAAATGCACTGAGATAAGAGGCAGTATTCAAGGGCTTCAAAATTAGCATATGAGCCTTCTTGGGTTTAGCTTTCAGCAAAGAATACCAAGCGAACAAAGCAAATTTGATGATAAAAGCAAATTAAAAAGTTGTTTAAAATTGTATGCCCTATTTGAGTCATCACAGTTTAATTTTGACTAAATTGTCCCTTTAATATAATCTGCTTCAGTTATTAATATGCCATCCTCTAAAGGGCAGTAATTGTTAATACTTTTTTGTTTATAAGGGGGGCAGCTACACTATGGAAAACATGTTTTATTTATTTATTTATTTATTTTAAAACAGCAAAAAATATAGGAAACTGGGGACTGGCAGACAGCAAAGCTGCATCCCGGTGGATTCTTAAAATGGCAGGGTGGTGAAAGAATCCACTGCAGGTGGATTCTTTCACCACCCTGCCATTTTCGGAAATCAACCTGGATGCAGCGTAGGCAAACCCGAAGCCTTAAAAAAAAAACCATGCAACCACCCACACGAAATAACGAAAAAACACGTAACAGCCAACAAGAAAAAAATTAAAAACACGTAACTGCCCTCACGGAGTATAAGAAAAAAAAAACTAACCTCCCGCACAAAGTATTAACAAATTCCTTAACCGCAAACCCACACATCGCAAAATAATAAAGTAATTAACCCCTAATCCGCAAATAACATAATTAAAATATTAACCCCTTAACCGCCAACCCCCCACATTGCAATAAACCTAATTAACCTATTAACCCCTAAACTGCAACCCCCCACATCGCAATTAACCCCTAAACCGCCAAACCCCCACATCGCAATAAACCTAATTAACCTATTAACTCCTAAACTGCCAACCCCCCACAACGCAAATAACTAATAAAATTACTAAGCCCCCTAACCTATCACCCTCTAAATTAACCCCAATACTAAGTTACACTTAAAATGACAGTCAACACCAGAAGTTTTGTTGTTTTAAAAGATAGATAATCCCATAATTACCCATTCCTTAGTTTTGCATAACCAACAGTTATAATAATACACGTTTTACCTCTGTAATTACCTTGTATCTAAGCCTTTGCAGACTGCCCCCTTATTTCAGTTCTTTTAAAAGACTTGCATTTTAGCCAATCAATGCTCACTCCTCTGTAAATTTATATGCATGAGTTTAATGTTATTTATATGAAACACATGAACTAACGCCCTCTAGTTGTGAAAATCTCTCAAATGCAGAGGCGGCCTTCAAGGTCTAAGAAATTAGCATATGAACCTCCTAGGTTTAGCTTTCAACTAAGAATACCAAGAGAACAAAGCAAAATTGGTGATAAAAGTAAATTGGAAAGTTGTTTAAAATTACATGCCCTATTTTAATCATGAAAGTTTTTTTTGGACTTGACTGTCCCTTTAAATAAAACCTAACATTAAATTACAAAAAAAAAATAATAGAAAATTAAAAAAAATAAACTCTAAAATTACAGAAAAAAATAAACAAAATAATCAAAAATAAAAAAAATTAAACCTAATCCCTATGAAAATAAAAAAGCCCCCCAAAAATAAAAACACCCTCTAAACTACCAATAGCCCTTAAATGCCCTTTTGTAGGGAATTGCCCTAAGTTAAACAGCTGTTTTACATTTAAGAATTACTAAATCCCCCTTAACAGTAAACCCCCACTCACCAAACCCCCCAAATTAAAAAATACTAACACTAAAAAAACCTAAACTACCCATTGCCCCTAAAGGGGCATTTGTATGGGCATTTCCCTTAAAAGGGCATTCAGCTCTTTTACTACCCTTAAAAGGGCAATCGGCTCTTTTCCAGCGCATTACGTAAATCCCAAATCTTAAAAAAAGTCCTAACACTAATCCCCAAATAGGTACTCACCGTTCCTGAAGTCCGTTGGAAAAGGTCTTCTTCCAGGTGGCTCCATCATCTTCTATCTTCATCTGGAGCGAAGGCGGCACTGAGTGGAGATGTGGAGCTGGCTTCCCCGATGCGTGGAATCTCAGCGGCTGTCCTCAACAGTGGCGGTCCTCTGCAGCAGCGGTCCTCAGCGGCATGGAGGCTCCTCTTCATGCGACCGTCTGTCGCACACTGAAGATTGAATGCAAGGTACCCTATATTTATTGGGGTACCTTGCATTCCTATTGGCTGAAATGATTAAATCAGCCAATAGGATGAGAGTTACTGAAATCTTATTGGCTGATTTGAACAGCCAATAGGATTTCAGTAGCTCTAGTCCTATTGGCTGATTTCATGATTGCAGCCAACAGGAATGCAAGGTACCCAAATTGATTGCGGTACCTTCCATTAAATCTTCAGGGTACAATGGACATCGGATGAAGAGGAGCATCCATGCCAATGAGGACCGCCACTAAAGATCCACGCATTGGGGAAGACAGCTCTGCACCTCCGCTCCATGCCGCCTTCATTTCCGATGAAGATAGAAGATGATGAAGCTGCCTGGAAGAAGAACTTCTCCGCCGGACTTCAGGAACAGTGAGTACCTATTTGGGGCTTAGTCTTAGGCTTATTTTTTGGGGGGTGGCTTTTTTTTTAGATTAGGGTTTTCTTGGGCAGTAAAAGAGCTGAATGCCCTTTTAAGGGCAATGCCCATACAAATGCCCTTTTAGGAGCAATGGGTAGTTTATGATTTTTTTTAGTGTTAGGTTTTTTATTTTGGGGGGTTTGGTGGGTGGGGGGTTTTACTGTTAGGGGGTAATTGGTAATTTGTTTAGGTAAAAGAGATGTTAAACTTAGGGCAATGCCCTACAAATGCCCTTTTAAGGGCTATTGGTAGTTTAGTATTAGATTAGGGGGTGTTTTTATTTTTGGGGGGATTTTTTATAGGAGTATTAGTTTAGATTTACATTTTTTATTTTGGATAGCTTTGTTTATTTTTTCTGTAATTTTACATATTTTTTGTGTAATTTTAGCTTTAGGGTTTGTAGTTTTTTTTGGGCAGGCTTATTGCCTAGTACACATATAAACATAAATACACATATATACATAGGTGTGTATATATACAAACACACGTGTGTATATATATATACATTTTAGCCCTTTCCATTTCCTTGTCTTGTACCTTTAAATCTCTATAACTTTTAAAAATGTACATATGATTAATTTTTACTAGATGGTGTATTTATGAGGACTTCAGTCACGCTAATCTTACTTTCAGCTTGAAATATGCGCACATGTTAACGCGGATGCTATATTTTAATATGGCGTGCACTAATGTTAGCGTGACACTTGTAATCTAGCCCTTTATCTGAATCATAGTTCAAAATTATTTTATAAATTAAAGAAAACGAGAATCTCTGTATCCTGTGGTCCTCAATAAGTTTTTGAAAATGATGCATATAGCAGATTTTTAGCTCTAGTAATTTGATAAATAGAACGCTTTATAAGATGCTAAAGATACGTGCATGCTCCTTAGCTCACATAGGATTACTCTTTAACAAAAGATACTACTAAAACAAATCAAATTTGATAATAGAAGTAAATTAGAAAGTTGTTTTAAATTGCAGGTTCTGTGTGAAGCAACAGGTTTTAAAACATACTTCACTTAGAGGTCCGAGCAACCTTTGTCCTAGGGTGATTATCTTAAACACTAAATAAATGCTAGATAGAATGATGCATTCAAGTAAAAGATTAGTTCGAGAATAACATGTAAATGTATTTTTAAAGTTTCATTAGCTGTTTATTGACAAAATAAGTGTAAAGTTTTAGTGTCTATAAAACAATGGGAGCTGCCATGTTGTAACTTAGGTTACCTTCTCTTCAATTAGGGACAGTTATAAATAGGTCACTAGAATGTGCAGCCAATGACTGAGTGGAATATAACAGAGTTCTGCACTTCTATTTCTAACAGGAACTGAAAAGCGCACAATTTCAGAATGGAAAAACAGCACAAGGGGACAAAATAAATAATGAACGTATATTGCAGAGTTTTTATTTATTTATAGGATTTATCATTTTATATTACCATCTCTAAGTGTTTAATGTCCCTTTAAGCCACCACATGAGGCATAATACTAAGCCATTAAATGTCACTATGTGCTTACATAGAACTGCTGACAGTGTATTCTGCTTTGTTTTATCCAGTATTGCAAAACAGTATATATTTTTTTAAATGGTTATTAGTTTGGCAAATTTGGATGTGTAACAGCTCAAAATATAAACAAAATAATAATGAAAATGAAACAAAACTGTTACAATCTTCTTCACACAACACCTGGGCAGTCTTTATTAAAGGTTTAGATTATAGGAAAAATACTAAATAGGTTACTTCGGAAGAACAAAAGTGGAGAAAATATGGGAAGTGGCTAAATTTGTCTTATGCCCTCTACAAATCAGTCTATTATCAA
Source organism: Bombina bombina (assembly GCF_027579735.1). NCBI lineage: Eukaryota > Metazoa > Chordata > Amphibia > Anura > Bombinatoridae > Bombina > Bombina bombina. The sequence goes on from NC_069508.1 coordinate 157,872,126, forward strand.
ACAGGAGGAGCAGAATTGGATTCACATAAATCTGGTGGGATTGAATAAAAGGTAAAACAAAAAAGAAATGGAACTTCCGTGCAGCACAGAGTCCTGGAGATGAAATGTGGGATTGAGAAGACATAGATGGATGAGACTCTGGGAGCAAGTGGGAAAGCCTGAAATAGATTCCCATTGTCTGCTCACAGATACGTGAGATTAATGGGAACCTGCAGATGTAGGAGACGGAAGACACACGATGGATGTGAGATAGAGTAGGGAGATTACATGAGTGGGGTTGGATGGTAACAAAATAAAATAAACGCTGCACAAATGGGGTGGAGAGAACAAGAAGCGAACGGAATAAATGAGGTCAGGTCAGTTGTATGGAGAAAATGAATGAGATATCTCTAAAGACAAGAAAAAGATAAAATACAAGAGATGGTGGGGGGGAACTAATGACTCATAAATCACTAGATGCTAAAGAAATAACTTTATAACACTGGGATGGCTGCTGGACGTATTGCTGGCCGGACAGTGATGCACAATACGGTCACACAAGAATCCGGATCAATAGGGAAGGTTTGGGCTGGTACAGTACTTATGAATATGGATATCAGGTGTCTTGTCTTGCACAGACCCAGTGGTGGCTCTAGGGGGCTAGATGGTGCTGTACACCCCATTTGTTATTGTAGCACCCCAAAACCTCAAAGGTGCCAACAACCCTGAATTTGCTGGTAGTGTCCTGTGCCCAGAGCTCCAGATTATGGTTACAGTGTCCCTGTGAACTGCTCATCCCTGCTCACCCTTAGCCACACACACATGGATAAGTCTTTGGTGGGGATTCACTAACAACCCTCTTTAGCCTCTCCTTGCTCCCTTTGCTATGCTACGGAGTCAGATTCACTGCAGAATATGGAGATCGAATCACCACAAGAGCATAGCTACCTAAAAAACTTGATAAGCTGGGAAACTAACACACTACCTCCTATCGAAACCAAAACTTTTTTTTTTCAAGCACCTATGCAATGTCTTTAAATGTTGTTAACTAACTCTGTTAATCTCGTATTTTATCCTGGAATTCCTACAAATTGATTACCAAATGACGGTTCACTGTATACCCTCAATTATCTCTAATAAAGCATTTAAAACAAAAAAAGAAAAAGAATATGGAGATCTTGTAAATCAGTCCTATAGATGAACGTAGGTAAACAAGAGATGTGAAAGCTTGGAAAAAAAACAGTTTGTGCCAGTACCCAGCATCTGTTAATTCTAGGTCTACCTACCTGAGCTCAGGTGAGTCAGTAACAAGAGACACTGGTCAGCCCAAGCTGGGATAACACAACCTCTGAGGATGCTGTGGGTATGAACCAGAAACTGCAAGACAAGACGTGATGTCACTAACTGAGCAACTGTGTGAGCTCTAGTGATAAGTACCTTACAGAACACAATAACCCATAAAGCTCCCTCTATATAACAGCAAGACAAGACGTGATGTCACTAACTGAGCAACTGTGTCAGCTCTAGTGATAAGTGCCTTACAGAACACAATAACCCATAAAGCTCCCTCTATATAAAGGAAGACAAGACGTGATGTCACTGAGCAACTGTGTGAGCTCTAGTGATAAGTACCTTACAGAACACAATAACCCATAAAGCTCCCTCTATATAGCAGCAAGACAAGACGTGATGTCACTGAGCAACTGTGTGAGCTCTAGTGATAAGTACCTTACAGAACACAATAACCCATAAAGCTCCCTCTATATAACAGCAAGACAAGACGTGACGTCACTAACTGAGAAACTGTGTGAGCTCTAGTGATAAGTACCTTACAGAACACAATAACCCATAAAGCTCCCTCTATATAAAAGGAAGACAAGACGTGATGTCACTAACTGAGAAACTGTGTGAGCTCTAGTGATAAGTACCTTACAGAACACAATAACCCATAAAGCTCCCTCTATATAACAGGAAGACAAGACGTGATGTCGCTAACTGAGCAACTGTGTGAGCTCTAGTGATAAGTGCCTTACAGAACACAATAACCCATAAAGCTCCCTCTATATAACAGGAAGACAAGACGTGATGTCACTGAGCAACTGTGTGAGCTCTAGTGATAAGTACCTTACAGAACACAATAACCCATAAAGCTTCTCTATATAACAGGAAGACAAGACGTGATGTCGCTAACTGAGAAACTGTGTGAGCTCTAGTGATAAGTACCTTACAGAACACAATAACCCATAAAGCTCCCTCTATATAGCAGCAAGACAAGACGTGATGTCACTGATCAACTGTGTGAGCTCTAGTGATAAGTACCTTACAGAACACAATAACCCATAAAGCTCCCTCTATATAACAGCAAGACAAGACGTGATGTCACTAACTGAGAAACTGTGTGAGCGCTAGTCATAAGTACCTTACAGAATACAATAACCCATAAAGCTCCCTCTGTATAACAGCAAGACAAGACGTGATGTCACTAACTGAGAAACTGTGTGAGCTCTAGTGATAAGTACCTTACAGAACACAATAACCCATAAAGCTCCCTCTATATAGCAGGAAGACAAGACGTGATGTCACTGAGCAACTGTGTGAGCTCTAGTGATAAGTACCTTACAGAACACAATAACCCATAAAGCTCCCTCTATATAACAGCAAGACAAGACGTGATGTCACTATCTGAGAAACTGTGTGAGCTCTAGTGATAAGTACCTTACAGAACACAATAACCCATAAAGCTTCTCTATATAACAGCAAGACAAGACGTGATGTCACTAACTGAGAAACTGTGTGAGCGCTAGTCATAAGTACCTTACAGAACACAATAACCCATAAAGCTCCCTCTATATAACAGGAAGACAAGACGTGATGTCACTGAGCAACTGTGTGAGCTCTAGTGATAAGTACCTCACAGAACACAATAACCCATAAAGCTCCCTCTATATAACAGCAAGACAAGACGTGATGTCACTATCTGAGAAACTGTGTGAGCTCTAGTGATAAGTACCTTACAGAACACAATAACCCATAAAGCTTCTCTATATAACAGCAAGACAAGACGTGATGTCACTAACTGAGAAACTGTGTGAGCTCTAGTCATAAGTACCTTACAGAACACAATAACCCATAAAGCTCCCTCTATATAACAGGAAGACAAGACGTGATGTCACTGAGCAACTGTGTGAGCTCTAGTGATAAGTACCTCACAGAACACAATAACCCATAAAGCTCCCTCTATATAGCAGCAAGACAAGACGTGATGTCACTAACTGAGCAACTGTGTGAGCTCTAGTGATAAGTACCTTACAGAACACAATAACCCATAAAGCTCCCTCTATATAACAGCAAGACAAGACGTGATGTCACTGAGCAACTGTGTGAGCTCTAGTGATAAGTACCTCACAGAACACAATAACCCATAAAGCTCCCTCTATATAACAGGAAGACAAGACGTGATGTCACTAACTGAGAAACTGTGTGAGCTCTAGTGATAAGTGCCTTACAGAACACAATAACCCATAAAGCTCCCTCTATATAACAGGAAGACAAGACGTGATGTCACTGAGCAACTGTGTGAGCTCTAGTGATAAGTACCTTACAGAACACAATAACCCATAAAGCTCCCTCTATATAACAGCAAGACAAGACGTGATGTCACTGACTGAGAAACTGTGTGAGCTCTAGTGATAAGTACCTTACAGAACACAATAACCCATAAAGCTCCCTCTATATAACAGCAAGACAAGACGTGATGTCACTAACTGAGCAACTGTGTGAGCGCTAGTGATAAGTACCTTACAGAACACAATAACCCATAAAGCTCCCTCTATATAACAGCAAGACAAGACGTGATGTCACTGAGAAACTGTGTGAGCTCTAGTGATAAGTACCTTACAGAACACAATAACCCATAAAGCTTCTCTATATAACAGGAAGACAAGACGTGATGTCACTGAGCAACTGTGTGAGCTCTAGTGATAAGTACCTTACAGAACACAATAACCCATAAAGCTCCCTCTATATAGCAGTCGTCTGTAACATACACACTAAATACCTTACAGAACACAATAACCCATAAAGCTTCCTCTATATAACAGCAAGACAAGACGTGATGTCACTAACTGAGAAACTGTGTGAGCTCTAGTGATAAGTACCTTACAGAACACAATAACCCATAAAGCTCCCTCTATATAGCAGTCGTCTGTAACATACACACTAAATACCTTACAGAACACAATAACCCATAAAGCTTCCTCTATATAACAGCAAGACAAGACGTGATGTCACTAACTGAGAAACTGTGTGAGCGCTAGTGATAAGTACCTTACAGAACACAATAACCCATAAAGCTTCTCTATATAACAGGAAGACAAGACGTGATGTCACTAACTGAGAAACTGTGTGAGCTCTAGTGATAAGTACCTTACAGAACACAATAACCCATAAAGCTCCCTCTATATAACAGGAAGACAAGACGTGATGTCACTGAGCAACTGTGTGAGCTCTAGTGATAAGTACCTTACAGAACACAATAACCCATAAAGCTTCTCTATATAACAGGAAGACAAGACGTGATGTCACTGAGCAACTGTGTGAGCTCTAGTGATAAGTACCTTACAGAACACAATAACCCATAAAGCTCCCTCTATATAACAGGAAGACAAGACGTGATGTCACTGACTGAGAAACTGTGTGAGCTCTAGTGATAAGTGCCTTACAGAACACAATAACCCATAAAGCTCCCTCTATATAACAGGAAGACAAGACGTGATGTCACTAACTGAGAAACTGTGTGAGCTCTAGTGATAAGTACCTTACAGAACACAATAACCCATAAAGCTCCCTCTATATAACAGGAAGACAAGACGTGATGTCACTAACTGAGAAACTGTGTGAGCTCTAGTGATAAGTGCCTTACAGAACACAATAACCCATAAAGCTCCCTCTATATAACAGGAAGACAAGACGTGATGTCACTAACTGAGAAACTGTGTGAGCTCTAGTGATAAGTGCCTTACAGAACACAATAACCCATAAAGCTCCCTCTATATAACAGGAAGACAAGACGTGATGTCACTAACTGAGAAACTGTGTGAGCTCTAGTGATAAGTACCTTACAGAACATAATAACCCATAAAGCTCCCTCTATATAACAGGAAGACAAGACGTGATGTCACTGAGCAACTGTGTGAGCTCTAGTGATAAGTACCTTACAGAACACAATAACCCATAAAGCTCCCTCTATATAACAGGAAGACAAGACGTGATGTCACTAACTGAGAAACTGTGTGAGCTCTAGTGATAAGTGCCTTACAGAACATAATAACCCATAAAGCTCCCTCTATATAACAGGAAGACAAGACGTGATGTCACTGAGCAACTGTGTGAGCTCTAGTGATAAGTACCTTACAGAACACAATAACCCATAAAGCTCCCTCTATATAGCAGCAAGACAAGACGTGATGTCACTAACTGAGCAACTGTGTGAGCTCTAGTGATAAGTACCTTACAGAACATAATAACCCACAAAGCTCCCTCTATATAACAGGAAGACAAGACGTGATGTCACTAACTGAGAAACTGTGTGAGCGCTAGTAATAAGTACCTTACAGAACACAATAACCCATAAAGCTCCCTCTATATAACAGGAAGACAAGACGTGATGTCAATAACTGAGAAACTGTGTGAGCTCTAGTGATAAGTACCTTACAGAACACAATAACCCATAAAGCTCCCTCTATATAGCAGCAAGACAAGACGTGATGTCACTAACTGAGAAACTGTGTGAGCTCTAGTGATAAGTACCTTACAGAACATAATAACCCATAAAGCTTCTCTATATAACAGGAAGACAAGACGTGATGTCACTGAGCAACTGTGTGAGCTCTAGTGATAAGTACCTTACAGAACACAATAACCCATAAAGCTCCCTCTATATTACAGGAAGACAAGACGTGATGTCACTTACTGAGAAACTGAGTGAGCTCTAGTGATAAGTACCTCACAGAACACAATAACCCATAAAGCTCCCTCTATATAACAGCAAGACAAGACGTGATGTCACTGAGCAACTGTGTGAGCTCTAGTGATAAGTACCTTACAGAACACAATAACCCATAAAGCTCCCTCTATATAGCAGCAAGACAAGACGTGATGTCACTAACTGAGAAACTGTGTGAGCGCTAGTGATAAGTGCCTTACAGAACACAATAACCCATAAAGCTCCCTCTATATAACAGCAAGACAAGACCTGATGTCACTAACTGAGAAACTGTGTGAGCTCTAGTGATAAGTACCTTTCAGAACACAATATCCCATAAAGCTCCCTCTATATAACAGGAAGACAAGACGTGATGTCACTGAGCAACTGTGTGAGCTCTAGTGATAAGTACCTTACAGAACACAATAACCCATAAAGCTCCCTCTATATTACAGGAAGACAAGACGTGATGTCACTAACTGAGAAACTGTGTGAGCTCTAGTGATAAGTACCTCACAGAACACAATAACCCATAAAGCTCCCTCTATATAACAGCAAGACAAGACGTGATGTCACTGAGCAACTGTGTGAGCTCTAGTGATAAGTACCTTACAGAACACAATAACCCATAAAGCTCCCTCTATATAGCAGCAAGACAAGACGTGATGTCACTGACTGAGCAACTGTGTGAGCTCTAGTGATAAGTACCTTACAGAACACAATAACCCATAAAGCTCCCTCTATATAACAGGAAGACAAGACGTGATGTCACTGACTGAGAAACTGTGTGAGCTCTAGTGATAAGTACCTTACAGAACACAATAACCCATAAAGCTCCCTCTATATAGCAGTCGTCTGTAACATACACACTAAATACCTTACAGAACACAATAACCCATAAAGCTTCCTCTATATAACAGCAAGACAAGACGTGATGTCACTAACTGAGAAACTGTGTGAGCTCTAGTGATAAGTGCCTTACAGAACACAATAACCCATAAAGCTCCCTCTATATAACAGGAAGACAAGACGTGATGTCACTAACTGAGAAACTATGTGAGCTCTAGTGATAAGTACCTTACAGAACACAATAACCCATAAAGCTCCCTCTATATAACAGGAAGACAAGACGTGATGTCACTGAGCAACTGTGTGAGCTCTAGTGATAAGTACCTTACAGAACACAATAACCCATAAAGCTTCTCTATATAACAGGAAGACAAGACGTGATGTCACTGAGCAACTGTGTGAGCTCTAGTGATAAGTACCTTACAGAACACAATAACCCATAAAGCTCCCTCTATATAACAGAAAGACAAGACGTGATGTCACTGACTGAGAAACTGTGTGAGCTCTAGTGATAAGTGCCTTACAGAACACAATAACCCATAAAGCTCCCTCTATATAACAGGAAGACAAGACGTGATGTCACTGAGCAACTGTGTGAGCTCTAGTGATAAGTACCTTACAGAACACAATAACCCATAAAGCTCCCTCTATATAACAGAAAGACAAGACATGATGTCACTAACTGAGAAACTGTGTGAGCTCTAGTGATAAGTACCTTACAGAACATAATAACCCATAAAGCTCCCTCTATATAACAGCAAGACAAGACGTGATGTCACTGAGCAACTGTGTGAGCTCTAGTGATAAGTACCTTACAGAACACAATAACCCATAAAGCTCCCTCTATATTACAGGAAGACAAGACGTGATGTCACTAACTGAGAAACTGTGTGAGCTCTAGTGATAAGTACCTCACAGAACACAATAACCCATAAAGCTCCCTCTATATAACAGCAAGACAAGACGTGATGTCACTGAGCAACTGTGTGAGCTCTAGTGATAAGTACCTTACAGAAGACAATAACCCATAAAGCTCCCTCTATATAGCAGCAAGACAAGACGTGATGTCACTGACTGAGCAACTGTGTGAGCTCTAGTGATAAGTACCTTACAGAACACAATAACCCATGAAGCTCCCTCTATATAACAGGAAGACAAGACGTGATGTCACTGAGCAACTGTGTGAGCTCTAGTGATAAGTACCTTACAGAACACAATAACCCATAAAGCTCCCTCTATATTACAGGAAGACAAGACGTGATGTCACTAACTGAGAAACTGTGTGAGCTCTAGTGATAAGTACCTCACAGAACACAATAACCCATAAAGCTCCCTCTATATAACAGCAAGACAAGACGTGATGTCACTGAGCAACTGTGTGAGCTCTAGTGATAAGTACCTTACAGAACACAATAACCCATAAAGCTCCCTCTATATAGCAGCAAGACAAGACGTGATGTCACTGACTGAGCAACTGTGTGAGCTCTAGTGATAAGTACCTTACAGAACACAATAACCCATAAAGCTCCCTCTATATAACAGGAAGACAAGACGTGATGTCACTGACTGAGAAACTGTGTGAGCTCTAGTGATAAGTACCTTACAGAACACAATAACCCATAAAGCTCCCTCTATATAGCAGTCGTCTGTAACATACACACTAAATACCTTACAGAACACAATAACCCATAAAGCTTCCTCTATATAACAGCAAGACAAGACGTGATGTCACTAACTGAGAAACTGTGTGAGCGCTAGTGATAAGTACCTTACAGAACACAATAACCCATAAAGCTTCTCTATATAACAGGAAGACAAGACGTGATGTCACTAACTGAGAAACTGTGTGAGCTCTAGTGATAAGTACCTTACAGAACACAATAACCCATAAAGCTCCCTCTATATAACAGGAAGACAAGACGTGATGTCACTGAGCAACTGTGTGAGCTCTAGTGATAAGTACCTTATAGAACACAATAACCCATAAAGCTTCTCTATATAACAGGAAGACAAGACGTGATGTCACTGAGCAACTGTGTGAGCTCTAGTGATAAGTACCTTACAGAACACAATAACCCATAAAGCTCCCTCTATATAACAGGAAGACAAAACGTGATGTCACTGACTGAGAAACTGTGTGAGCTCTAGTGATAAGTGCCTTACAGAACACAATAACCCATAAAGCTCCCTCTATATAACAGGAAGACAAGACATGATGTCACTAACTGAGAAACTGTGTGAGCTCTAGTGATAAGTACCTTACAGAACATAATAACCCATAAAGCTCCCTCTATATAACAGGAAGACAAGACGTGATGTCACTGAGCAACTGTGTGAGCTCTAGTGATAAGTACCTTACAGAACACAATAACCCGTAAAGCTCCCTCTATATAACAGGAAGACAAGACGTGATGTCACTAACTGAGAAACTGTGTGAGCTCTAGTGATAAGTGCCTTACAGAACACAATAACCCATAAAGCTCCCTCTATATAACAGGAAGACAAGACGTGATGTCACTAACTGAGAAACTGTGTGAGCTCTAGTGATAAGTGCCTTACAGAACACAATAACCCATAAAGCTCCCTCTATATAACAGGAAGACAAGACGTGATGTCACTAACTGAGAAACTGTGTGAGCTCTAGTGATAAGTACCTTACAGAACACAATAACCCATAAAGCTCCCTCTATATAGCAGCAAGACAAGACGTGATGTCACTAACTGAGAAACTGTGTGAGCTCTAGTGATAAGTACCTTACAGAACATAATAACCCATAAAGCTTCTCTATATAACAGGAAGACAAGACGTGATGTCACTGACTGAGCAACTGTGTGAGCTCTAGTGATAAGTACCTTACAGAACACAATAACCCATAAAGCTCCCTCTATATAGCAGCAAGACAAGACGTGATGTCACTGACTGAGCAACTGTGTGAGCTCTAGTGATAAGTACCTTACAGAACATAATAACCCATAAAGCTCCCTCTATATAACAGGAAGACAAGACGTGATGTCACTGAGCAACTGTGTGAGCTCTAGTGATAAGTACCTTACAGAACATAATAACCCACAAAGCTCCCTCTATATAACAGGAAGACAAGACGTGATGTCACTAACTGAGAAACTGTGTGAGCGCTAGTAATAAGTACCTTACAGAACACAATAACCCATAAAGCTCCCTTTATATAACAGGAAGACAAGACGTGATGTCACTAACTGAGAAACTGTGTGAGCTCTAGTGATAAGTACCTTACAGAACACAATAACCCATAAAGCTCCCTCTATATAGCAGCAAGACAAGACGTGATGTCACTAACTGAGAAACTGTGTGAGCTCTAGTGATAAGTACCTTACAGAACATAATAACCCATAAAGCTTCTCTATATAACAGGAAGACAAGACGTGATGTCACTGAGCAACTGTGTGAGCTCTAGTGATAAGTACCTTACAGAACACAATAACCCATAAAGCTCCCTCTATATTACAGGAAGACAAGACGTGATGTCACTTACTGAGAAACTGTGTGAGCTCTAGTGATAAGTACCTCACAGAACACAATAACCCATAAAGCTCCCTCTATATAACAGCAAGACAAGACGTGATGTCACTGAGCAACTGTGTGAGCTCTAGTGATAAGTACCTTACAGAACACAATAACCCATAAAGCTCCCTCTATATAGCAGCAAGACAAGACGTGATGTCACTAACTGAGAAACTGTGTGAGCGCTAGTGATAAGTGCCTTACAGAACACAATAACCCATAAAGCTCCCTCTATATAACAGCAAGACAAGACCTGATGTCACTAACTGAGAAACTGTGTGAGCTCTAGTGATAAGTACCTTTCAGAACACAATATCCCATAAAGCTCCCTCTATATAACAGGAAGACAAGACGTGATGTCACTGAGCAACTGTGTGAGCTCTAGTGATAAGTACCTTACAGAACACAATAACCCATAAAGCTCCCTCTATATTACAGGAAGACAAGACGTGATGTCACTAACTGAGAAACTGTGTGAGCTCTAGTGATAAGTACCTCACAGAACACAATAACCCATAAAGCTCCCTCTATATAACAGCAAGACAAGACGTGATGTCACTGAGCAACTGTGTGAGCTCTAGTGATAAGTACCTTACAGAACACAATAACCCATAAAGCTCCCTCTATATAGCAGCAAGACAAGACGTGATGTCACTGACTGAGCAACTGTGTGAGCTCTAGTGATAAGTACCTTACAGAACACAATAACCCATAAAGCTCCCTCTATATAACAGGAAGACAAGACGTGATGTCACTGACTGAGAAACTGTGTGAGCTCTAGTGATAAGTACCTTACAGAACACAATAACCCATAAAGCTCCCTCTATATAGCAGTCGTCTGTAACATACACACTAAATACCTTACAGAACACAATAACCCATAAAGCTTCTTCTATATAACAGCAAGACAAGACGTGATGTCACTAACTGAGAAACTGTGTGAGCTCTAGTGATAAGTGCCTTACAGAACACAATAACCCATAAAGCTCCCTCTATATAACAGGAAGACAAGACGTGATGTCACTAACTGAGAAACTGTGTGAGCTCTAGTGATAAGTACCTTACAGAACACAATAACCCATAAAGCTCCCTCTATATAACAGGAAGACAAGACGTGATGTCACTGAGCAACTGTGTGAGCTCTAGTGATAAGTACCTTACAGAACACAATAACCCATAAAGCTTCTCTATATAACAGGAAGACAAGACGTGATGTCACTGAGCAACTGTGTGAGCTCTAGTGATAAGTACCTTACAGAACACAATAACCCATAAAGCTCCCTCTATATAACAGAAAGACAAGACGTGATGTCACTGACTGAGAAACTGTGTGAGCTCTAGTGATAAGTGCCTTACAGAACACAATAACCCATAAAGCTCCCTCTATATAACAGGAAGACAAGACATGATGTCACTAACTGAGAAACTGTGTGAGCTCTAGTGATAAGTACCTTACAGAACATAATAACCCATAAAGCTCCCTCTATATAACAGCAAGACAAGACGTGATGTCACTGAGCAACTGTGTGAGCTCTAGTGATAAGTACCTTACAGAACACAATAACCCATAAAGCTCCCTCTATATTACAGGAAGACAAGACGTGATGTCACTAACTGAGAAACTGTGTGAGCTCTAGTGATAAGTACCTCACAGAACACAATAACCCATAAAGCTCCCTCTATATAACAGCAAGACAAGACGTGATGTCACTGAGCAACTGTGTGAGCTCTAGTGATAAGTACCTTACAGAACACAATAACCCATAAAGCTCCCTCTATATAGCAGCAAGACAAGACGTGATGTCACTGACTGAGCAACTGTGTGAGCTCTAGTGATAAGTACCTTACAGAACACAATAACCCATGAAGCTCCCTCTATATAACAGGAAGACAAGACGTGATGTCACTGAGCAACTGTGTGAGCTCTAGTGATAAGTACCTTACAGAACACAATAACCCATAAAGCTCCCTCTATATTACAGGAAGACAAGACGTGATGTCACTAACTGAGAAACTGTGTGAGCTCTAGTGATAAGTACCTCACAGAACACAATAACCCATAAAGCTCCCTCTATATAACAGCAAGACAAGACGTGATGTCACTGAGCAACTGTGTGAGCTCTAGTGATAAGTACCTTACAGAACACAATAACCCATAAAGCTCCCTCTATATAGCAGCAAGACAAGACGTGATGTCACTGACTGAGCAACTGTGTGAGCTCTAGTGATAAGTACCTTACAGAACACAATAACCCATAAAGCTCCCTCTATATAACAGGAAGACAAGACATGATGTCACTGACTGAGAAACTGTGTGAGCTCTAGTGATAAGTACCTTACAGAACACAATAACCCATAAAGCTCCCTCTATATAGCAGTCGTCTGTAACATACACACTAAATACCTTACAGAACACAATAACCCATAAAGCTTCCTCTATATAACAGCAAGACAAGACGTGATGTCACTAACTGAGAAACTGTGTGAGCGCTAGTGATAAGTACCTTACAGAACACAATAACCCATAAAGCTTCTCTATATAACAGGAAGACAAGACGTGATGTCACTAACTGAGAAACTGTGTGAGCTCTAGTGATAAGTACCTTACAGAACACAATAACCCATAAAGCTTCTCTATATAACAGGAAGACAAGACGTGATGTCACTGAGCAACTGTGTGAGCTCTAGTGATATAAGTACCTTACAGAACACAATAACCCATAAAGCTCCCTCTATATAACAGGAAGACAAGACGTGATGTCACTGACTGAGAAACTGTGTGAGCTCTAGTGATAAGTGCCTTACAGAACACAATAACCCATAAAGCTCCCTCTATATAACAGGAAGACAAGACATGATGTCACTAACTGAGAAACTGTGTGAGCTCTAGTGATAAGTACCTTACAGAACACAATAACCCATAAAGCTCCCTCTATATAACAGGAAGACAAGACGTGATGTCACTGAGCAACTGTGTGAGCTCTAGTGATAAGTACCTTACAGAACACAATAACCCGTAAAGCTCCCTCTATATAACAGGAAGACAAGACGTGATGTCACTAACTGAGAAATTGTGTGAGCTCTAGTGATAAGTGCCTTACAGAACACAATAACCCATAAAGCTCCCTCTATATAACAGGAAGACAAGACGTGATGTCACTAACTGAGAAACTGTGTGAGCTCTAGTGATAAGTGCCTTACAGAACACAATAACCCATAAAGCTCCCTCTATATAACAGGAAGACAAGACGTGATGTCACTAACTGAGAAACTGTGTGAGCTCTAGTGATAAGTACCTTACAGAACACAATAACCCATAAAGCTCCCTCTATATTACAGGAAGACAAGACGTGATGTCACTAACTGAGAAACTGTGTGAGCTCTAGTGATAAGTACCTCACAGAACACAATAACCCATAAAGCTCCCTCTATATAACAGCAAGACAAGACGTGATGTCACTGAGCAACTGTGTGAGCTCTAGTGATAAGTACCTTACAGAACACAATAACCCGTAAAGCTCCCTCTATATAACAGGAAGACAAGACGTGATGTCACTAACTGAGAAATTGTGTGAGCTCTAGTGATAAGTGCCTTACAGAACACAATAACCCATAAAGCTCCCTCTATATAACAGGAAGACAAGACGTGATGTCACTAACTGAGAAACTGTGTGAGCTCTAGTGATAAGTGCCTTACAGAACACAATAACCCATAAAGCTCCCTCTATATAACAGGAAGACAAGACGTGATGTCACTAACTGAGAAACTGTGTGAGCTCTAGTGATAAGTACCTTACAGAACACAATAACCCATAAAGCTCCCTCTATATAGCAGCAAGACAAGACGTGATGTCACTAACTGAGAAACTGTGTGAGCTCTAGTGACAAGTACCTTACAGAACATAATAACCCATAAAGCTTCTCTATACAACAGGAAGACAAGACGTGATGTCACTGACTGAGCAACTGTGTGAGCTCTAGTGATAAGTACCTTACAGAACACAATAACCCATAAAGCTCCCTCTATATAGCAGCAAGACAAGACGTGATGTCACTGACTGAGCAACTGTGTGAGCTCTAGTGATAAGTACCTTACAGAACATAATAACCCATAAAGCTCCCTCTATATAACAGGAAGACAAGACGTGATGTCACTGAGCAACTGTGTGAGCTCTAGTGATAAGTACCTTACAGAACACAATAACCCATAAAGCTCCCTCTATATAGCAGCAAGACAAGACGTGATGTCACTAACTGAGAAACTGTGTGAGCTCTAGTGATAAGTACCTTACAGAACATAATAACCCATAAAGCTTCTCTATATAACAGGAAGACAAGACGTGATGTCACTGAGCAACTGTGTGAGCTCTAGTGATAAGTACCTTACAGAACACAATAACCCATAAAGCTCCCTCTATATAACAGGAAGACAAGACGTGATGTCACTAACTGAGAAACTGTGTGAGCTCTAGTGATAAGTGCCTTACAGAACACAATAACCCATAAAGCTCCCTCTATATAACAGCAAGACAAGACGTGATGTCACTGAGCAACTGTGTGAGCTCTAGTGATAAGTACCTTACAGAACACAATAACCCATAAAGCTCCCTCTATATAACAGGAAGACAAGACGTGATGTCACTAACTGAGAAACTGTGTGAGCTCTAGTGATAAGTGCCTTACAGAACACAATAACCCATAAAGCTCCCTCTATATAACAGGAAGACAAGACGTGATGTCACTGAGCAACTGTGTGAGCTCTAGTGATAAGTACCTTACAGAACACAATAACTCATAAAGCTCCCTCTATATAGCAGCAAGACAAGACGTGATGTCACTAACTGAGCAACTGTGTGAGCTCTAGTGATAAGTACCTTACAGAACATAATAACCCATAAAGCTCCCTCTATATAACAGGAAGACAAGACGTGATGTCACTAACTGAGAAACTGTGTGAGCGCTAGTAATAAGTACCTTACAGAACACAATAACCCATAAAGCTCCCTCTATATTACAGGAAGACAAGACGTGATGTCACTAACTGAGAAACTGTGTGAGCTCTAGTGATAAGTACCTTACAGAACACAATAACCCATAAAGCTCCCTCTATATAGCAGCAAGACAAGACGTGATGTCACTAACTGAGAAACTGTGTGAGCTCTAGTGATAAGTACCTTACAGAACATAATAACCCATAAAGCTTCTCTATATAACAGGAAGACAAGACGTGATGTCACTGAGCAACTGTGTGAGCTCTAGTGATAAGTACCTTACAGAACACAATAACCCATAAAGCTCCCTCTATATTACAGGAAGACAAGACGTGATGTCACTAACTGAGAAACTGTGTGAGCTCTAGTGATAAGTACCTCACAGAACACAATAACCCATAAAGCTCCCTCTATATTACAGGAAGACAAGACGTGATGTCACTAACTGAGAAACTGTGTGAGCTCTAGTGATAAGTACCTCACAGAACACAATAACCCATAAAGCTCCCTCTATATATTAGCAAGACAAGACGTGATGTCACTGAGCAACTGTGTGAGCTCAAGTGATAAGTACCTTACAGAACACAATAACCCATAAAGCTCCCTCTATATAACAGGAAGACAAGACGTGATGTCACTGACTGAGAAACTGTGTGAGCTCTAGTGATAAGTACCTTTCAGAACACAATATCCCATAAAGCTCCCTCTATATAACAGGAAGACAAGACGTGATGTCACTGAGCAACTGTGTGAGCTCTAGTGATAAGTACCTTACAGAACATAATAACCCATAAAGCTCCCTCTATATAACAGCAAGACAAGACGTGATGTCACTGACTGAGAAACTGTGTGAGCGCTAGTGATAAGTACCTTACAGAACATAATAACCCATAAAGATCCCTCTATATAGCAGGAAGACAAGATGTGATGTCATTGAGCAACTGTGTGAGCTCTAGTGATAAGTACCTTACAGAACACAATAACCCATAAAGCTCCCTCTATATAGCAGCAAGACAAGACGTGATGTCACTAACTGAGAAACTGTGTGAGCTCTAGTGATAAGTACCTTACAGAACATAATAACCCATAAAGCTCCCTCTATATAGCAGCAAGACAAGACGTGATGTCACTAACTGAGAAACTGTGTGAGCTCTAGTGATAAGTACCTTACAGAACATAATAACCCATAAAGCTCCCTCTATATAGCAGCAAGACAAGACGTGATGTCACTAACTGAGAAACTGTGTGAGCTCTAGTGATAAATACCTTACAGAACACAAGAACCCATAAAGCTTCTCTATATAACAGCAAGACAAGACAAGACATGATGACACTTACTGAGCAACTGTGTGAGCGCTAGTGATAAGTAACTTACAGAACACAATAACCCATAAAGCTCCCTCTATATAACAGCATGCATCGCCTCCCTCTATATAACAGCAAGACAAGACAAGACATGATGACACTTACTGAGCAACTGTGTGAGCGCTAGTAACCCATAAAGCTCCCTCTATATAACAGGAAGACAAGACGTGATGTCACTAACTGAGAAACTGTGTGAGCGCTAGTCATAAGTATCTTACAGAACACAATAACCCATAAAGCTTCTCTATATAACAGGAAGACAAGATGTGATGTCACTAACTGAGAAACTGTGTGAGCTCTAGTGATAAGTACCTTACAGAACACAATAACCCATAAAGCTCCCTCTATATAACAGGAAGACAAGACGTTATGTCACTAACTGAGAAACTGTGTGAGCGCTAGTCATAAGTACCTTACAGAACACAATAACCCATAAAGCTCCCTCTATATAACAGCAAGACAAGAACAAAAAACAGCTAATTTCTGTTTGGCAAAATTTTCATCTAAAATCAAGAAAAACAGTGAGGGATATTAATTTCCATAAGAACTCCAACTATTACTGTAAGAACGTTGCAACATGAGGTTCTACTTACTGTAAATTGTGTAGAATATCTATTACCGTAAGAAGATGGCAACATGAGGTTCTACCTACTTTTCATTTTTTGCAAAATAGTAATACATGTAGAAACATATGTTTCTTTAACTGAGATCGAGTCACGCTCTCATGTTTTGCAAATATCTAGGTAACAGACACACCTCCTAAGAAGTTGTTTGTTGAAGCCTGAAACTGATTGGAGTTAGGACATTTAAAAGCTTGTGCTTCAATGATTGACGCCTGATGAAATGGCTTGTTAAGCTGAGAAACGCATAAAGCTGAGAAACACGTAGCATATAGTTTTATCCCTAAAGGCTATTGTTGCACCAAAAGGGTTTTAAATAATTATCTTTAAAATTAAATACTGAGAAGCACAAGCGTTCATTTTGATCCGGCTTTAGGAGCGAGCAGGGGATTTGGAATCACCTTACACCGTTTGCAAGTGAGCTGGGGCACTGTGAGATACCAGTCTGTTGTAATTAGCACATATTGGTGCTGCAACTTTTGTGAGTATCATCGAATACTGAGTTTTTCTGCACACGAAGTTGGCACAATAACGGGATTGCACTAGGAGGCGCCTTCTATCTGTCTTTTCTTTGCAGAGTGAGAATTGAAGTGGATGGAAACTATCTCAAACTTCAAACACTCTCCTTTTCCTCATTCTGACCATCATCTCCTCACTTGTAACATTGCATCCCTTCCTACAACTCTGCCTCCTGCTACCCCTCACACCAAACTTCACAGAAGCATCAAATCATTAATCAGCAACAGCTCGCTAGCTCTCTCGAACCTCTCCTCTCTTCCATCCCCTCCTTTTCTTGCCCTGAAACTATCTGCCACTATAACTCCACCCTTACATCGGTCCTTGACAATTTGTCCCCACCTACCATAGCTCAGAAATCATACACTTATCCTCAGCCCTGGCATACTCCTCTAACACAGTACCTACGCAGATGTTCCTGTACTGCTGAGAGACATTGGAGAAAATCTCGGAGTTCAGCTGACTTTGTTCACTACAAGTTCATCTTGAACTCTTACTATTCTGCCCTTAATCTATATAAGCAACATTACTTCTCCACTCTTATCTCTACTCTTTCTTCAAACCCAAAACATCTGTTCTCCACATTCAATACTTTTCTTCACCCACCCCCACCTCCTACTACAACTTCTCTCTCAACCCAAGATTTTGCCAGCTAATTCAATAACAAAATCGACTCCATCAGAAATGAAATCAGCTCTCAGCATGCTACCGGTCTCCCACCCCATCAAAAGCTCACAATCATCCACAACCCACATAGCCATAAATTCAGCTCTTTTGCCCCTGTTTCAGAGGAAGAAGTTTCTTATACTATCCTCCCACCTTACTACCTGTCTCCTTGACCCCATCCCCTCACAGCTACTCCCCTCCCTCTCTTCTACCCTTACCCCTATACTCACACACATCTTCAACCTCTCGCTCAGCACTGGTATATTTTCCTCATCTCTTAAACATGCACTGGTCACACCTATTCTCAAAAAACCTATTTCCCTACTCCCTCTTTCCTCGAAGCTGCTTGAAAAGCTAGTATATGCATGTCTATCTCATTACATTACACTAAACTCCGTCCTTGACCCACAGCAATCTGGATTTCGACCCCCATCACGCCACAAAGACAGCAATTGTTAAAGGGACACTGAACCCAAATTTTTTTCTTTTGTGATTCATATAGAGCAAGCAATTTTAAGCAACTTTCTAATTTACTACTATTATCAACTTTTCTTTGTTCTCTTGTTTTCTTTATTTGAAAAAGAAGACATCTAAGCTAAGGTGCCAGCCAATTTGTGGTTCAGAACCATGGACAGCACTTGTTTATTGGTGCTGTCCAATCAGCAAGGACAACCCAGGTTGTTCACCAAAAATGGGCCGGCATCTAAACTTAAATTCTTGCTTTTCAAATAAAGATACCAAGAGAATAAAGAACATTTGACAATAGGAGTAAATTAGAAAGATGCTTAAAATTGCATGCTCTATCTAAATCATGAAAGAAAAAATTTGGGTACAGTGTCCCTTTAAGGTTACCAATGACCTACAGCAAAATCTAAAGGCCACTTCTCTCTGCTTATTCTCCTTGATCTGTCTGCAGCCTTTGATACTGTTGACCACTCTCTTTTGCTCCAAACCCTTCATTATTTCGGCATTTGTGACACAGCTCTCTTGTGGTTCTCTTCCTATCTGTCTAACCTTACCTTTAGTGTAGCCTTCTTTGGGGCATCCTCTGTCCCGTTACCATTTTCTGTTGGGGTACCACAAGGCTCTGTCCTCGGTCCCCTTCTCATATCAATCTACATGTCATCATAAGGTTCCTTAATAAAGTCCCATGGGTTTCAATATCATTTGTATGCCGATGACACCCAAATCTACCTCTCTGCACCAGACCTATCTACTTGCTTGCAAACCCGTGTCACTACCTGTCACTACCTGTCTTTCTTATATCTCATCTTGGATGTCAGACAAAACTGAGCTCCTTGTTTTCCACCTTTCTTCAAAAATCTCCACCTCCCACTTCTCTATAACTGTTGATAACTCAATCATTACCCCTACCCCACATGCCCGATGTCTTGGAGTCACACTTGACTCAGATCTTTCTTTAATTCCTCACATTCAGTCTTTGGCTAAAGCCTGCCGCTTCCATCTTAAAAACATCTCTAAAATTAGATCTTTCCTTGCACAAGACACAGCTATGATTTTAATCCACTCTCTCATCCTTTCCTGCCTCGACTACTGCAACTCCATCTTCTCTTGTCTCCCTAGCTGCCGCCTAGCTCCTTTACAATACATTATGAATGCTTCTACCAGGCTCATCTTCCTTACACATCGCTCTTCATCTGCTACACCTCTCTGTCAATCCCTTTACTGGCTTCCTCTTGCCTCCAGGATTAAACACAACATTCTGACTCTAACACACAAGGCCCTCAACTGCACTGCTCTCCCCTATATCTCAGACCTTGTCACCAGATACTCTCCCTCCCGTCCCCTTCGCTCCGCTCATGATCTCCTACTCTCCTCCACTCTTGTTCCCTCCTCACATTCCCATTTACAAGACTTCTCCAGACTGACTCCCAACTTATGGAACTCTCTGCCTCACTCCAGAAGACTCTCTTCTAGTTTTGAAAGCTTCAAGCGCTCCCTAAAGACTGTACTTTTCAGGGATGCATACAACCTTCACTAACCTTTCCTAACTCCATTGATATCCCATTGAACCCCTTAGCATGTAAGCCTATGAACACAGTTGTTTGTAGTTCATCTTCATAAGAGCCGACTACAACAGTGCAACTCTCGGCAGGACCCTCTACCCATTTGATCCATGTAAATGTTATTTTGTATACCGCCTATGTTTATAGTGCTGCGGAATCTGTTGGCGCTCTACAAATACCTGATAATAATAATAATAATGTAAACCTTTGGGAAGAGCAGCCTGTGTTACTATCAACTAAGGACGGACTCATTCATTTTTGGATGAATCACTAACCTTGTTTAAAGGGACATTACTATTTGTACTGTATGGTACAAGGGGCATATTGATGCCGCACTGCACATCTCATTGATATTATATTGGTTGAATAAGATTTGTGGAAATATAATTTAGCACTTGGTTTTTTATATTAAATTTTTTGTGCCCCCCTATTGGCCATAATAATTAAATCCTTTGTGTGTATAGTTTTGTATTTATGTTATGTTTAGTATGTTATGTTTAGTGCAACTTTTTTAACCCACTACCCTCAATCACGCAAGGATTTCAGTCTCGCTAACTCGGCGAGCGTAAAATGTGATTGTGGGAGGATTGTAGGAAGTCATCACTGTGCATGCGTTGTATGAGAGGTTTTAATGCTATCTGCTTGGAACCAATTTGAACTTTCCTCAATATGAATATGGTGCTATTGTTTGTATTGTAATCACTCAGGGCTTGAAAAACACAGATTAAGTACAAAAAACCCCTCATATAAACCGGAGTGAAATGATTGACCCCATTATATTTTAGTGAGACTTGATAAGTGCCAGATAATGAAACCCTGTAACCCTTCTGTTGAGTTTCAAATGATGCCCAGCTGCGTGTGTTTGTAAATTATAGTAATTCCTGTAATAATTACACTTACAGTTATTGTCATTTTTACCTTCTGCTCATTGATATATTTGGTGAAAAAAAAACAAATCTTCAATTCTCCAGGGTCCTTAAAAGATATCAGGTCTTACTCTAACAGCCATCAATAGGGAACTTAACATTCACAGCGCGGCTTTAACTACAGGGCCAGCTTTCATGTTCCTCTCTAAAACTGTGCTCGCTAATTAGTTGTCTCTCACTATCTCCCCTTGTTCTTCGCCAGGAGGAGTGGGCATGAACGTTGGCAGCTTTCTGATGTGGGGGGGGGGGGGGTTCAGCCGAAACTGCAATTAAAAGTTGTCTCATAAAACATCTTGGTTTAGATGTTCTTAATTAAAAATATAACAACATTTAGATGAAATGTCCATGTCCTTAGGGACAGAAAACCGGTCTTGGTTTCGAGACTAAGAGACCTATATGCAAATGATCTAATTTCCTATGTAGATTAGGGTCTGATTTGCCAATTAATAAGAATTATGTTATGCAAATGTGCTTCAGGCTCTTGGGAATGGCAGGGAAGCATATAGCCAGCAATTTGCTCAGTTTTATATCTCCTACATAGGAAATAACACACTAACCCCAAATTGAAGGGCGACCCAGAAAATAAATATTGTGACACATACACATTACTATGTATTTACAGGCACGTACATATCACTATATATTTAAAGACACATACACATCAGTATGTATTTACAGACACATACACATCACTATGTATTTAAAGTCACACATCAGTATGTATTTACAGACACGTACACATCACTATATATTTAAAGACACATACACATCAGTATGTATTTACAGACACATACACATCACTATGTATTTAAAGTCACACACACATCAGTATGTATTTACAGACA
This sequence comes from Bombina bombina, assembly GCF_027579735.1. Classification (NCBI taxonomy): domain Eukaryota; kingdom Metazoa; phylum Chordata; class Amphibia; order Anura; family Bombinatoridae; genus Bombina; species Bombina bombina. The sequence continues at coordinate 157,894,434 of NC_069508.1, forward strand.
CGTACACATCACTATCGCCTAGATTACGAGTTTGGCATTAGCCTTAAAAAGCAGCGTTGAGAGGTCCCAACGCTGCTTTTTAACACCCGCTGGTATTACGAGTCAGGCAGGAAAGGGTCTACCGCTCACTTTTATTCCGCGACTCGAGGCTACCGCAAATCCCCTTACGTCAATTGCGTATTCTATCTTTTTAATGGGACTTGCCTGACGCCGGTATTACGAGTCTTGGAAGAAGTGAGCGGTAGACCCTCTCCTGTCAAGACTTCTACCGCATTTAAAAGTCAGTAGTTAAGAGTTTTATGGGCTAACGCCGGAACATAAAGCTCTTAACTACAGTGCTAAAAAGTACACTCACACCCATAAACTACCTATTAACCCCTAAACCGAGCCCCCCACATCGCAAACACTATATTAAAAATTGTTAACCCCTAATCTGCCTACCGGACATTGCCGTCACATACATTATACCTATGAACCCCTAATCTGCTGCCCCTAACATCGCTGACACCTACATTATATTTATTAACCCCTAATCTGCCACCCCCAGTGTCTCCGCCACCTGCCTAAAATTATTAACCCCTAATCTGCTGACTGGACATCGCCGCCACTTTAATAAATGTATTAACCCCTAAACCGCCGCACTCCTGCCTCGCAAACACTAGTTCAATTTTATTAACCCCTAATCTGCCTGCCCTAACATCGCCAACACCTACTTACATTTATTAATCTGCCACCCCCAACGTCGCCGCTACTATATTAAAGGTATTAACCCCTAAACCTAAGTATAAACCCTAACCCCCCTAACTTAAATATAATTTAAATTAAACAAAATACATTTATCAAAATTAAATAAATTATTCCTATTTAAAACCAAATATTTACCGATAAAATAAACCCTAAGATAGCTACAATATAACTAATAGTTACATTGTAGCTAGTTTAGGATTTATATTTATTTCACAGGCAACTTTGTATTTATTTTAACTAGGTAGAATAGTTATTAAATAGTTATTAACTATTTAATAACTACCTAGATAAAATAAGTACAAAATGACCTGTAAAATAAATCCTAACCTAAGTTACAATTACACCTAACACTACTCTATAAATAAATAAATTAACTAAATTAAATTAAACTAATTACAATTAAATTAAATAAACTAAATTACGAAAAAAAAACCGCTAAATTAGAGAAAATGAAAAAGAATTTACAATTTTTTAAACTAATTACACCTAATCTAATCCCCCTAATAAAATAAAAAAGCCCCCCAAAATAATAAAATTCCCTACCCTATACTAAATTACAAATAGCCCTTAAAAGGGCCTTTTGCGGGGCATTGCCCCAAAGTAATCAGCTTTTTTACCTGTTAAAAAAAATACAATACCCCCCCAACATTACAACCCACCACTCACATACCCCTACTCTACAATCCACCCAATCCCCCCTTAAAAAAACCTAACACTAACCCCCTGAAGATCACCCTACCTTGAGCTGTCTTCACCCAGCCGGGCACAAGTGGTCCTCCATACGGCAGAAGTCTTCATCCGATCTGGGCAGAAGAAGTCCTCCAGACGGCAGAAGGCTTCATCCAGGCTGCATATTCTATCTTCATCCTTCCGGGTCCATCTTCCATCCGGCCGACACGGAGCATCCTCTTCAATCGAAGTCCTAATGAAGAATGAATGTTCCTTTAAATGACATCATCCAAGATGGCGTCCCTTGAATTCCGATTGGCTGATCCAATCAGCCAATAGGATTGACCTTGCATTCTATTGGCTGATTAGATCAGCCAATCGTATTGAACAGCGATGTTGGGTGTGGCAGATTAGGGGTTAATAAGTGTAAGGTTAGGGGTGTTTAGACTCGGGGTTCATGTTAGGGTGTTAGGTGTAGACATATTTCTTATTTTCCCATAGGAAACAATGGGGCTGCGTTAGAAGCTGGACGCTGCTTTTTTGCAGGTTTTTTATAAGCCGTCTCAGCCCCATTGTTTCCAATGGGGAAATCGCGCATGAGCACGTTTTAGCCAGCTTGACGCTACCGTAAGCAACGCTGTTATTACAGTGAGATGTGGAGCTAAATTTGCTCAACGCTCACTTTTCTGAGGCTAACGCAGCCATTCAGAAAACTTGTAATACCAGCGTTGTTTAAAGTGAGCATTGGAAATAAAAGGCTCGTTAGCAACGCAAGTCTTTACCGACAAAACCCGTAATCTAGGCGTATGTATTTAAAGTCACACACTCATCAGTATGTATTTACAGACACATACACATCACTATGTATTTAAAGTCACACACATCAGTATGTATTTACAGACACGTACACATCACTATGTATTTAAAGTCACACACACATCAGTATGTATTTACAGACACCTACACATCACTATGTATTTAAAGTCACATACACATCACTATGTATTTACAGACACGTACACATCACTATGTATTTAAAGTCACATACACATCACTATACACATCACTTTAGAAATATAATAATAGGTATACAATACAGATTTTTACTCCCCTCTGGTTTCTAGAACCGCTGCCTTCCCACAGTCTCTCCCAAATGCTGTTCAATCGATGTGTGTGTATAGAAGGAGGCGCTTGTTCACCAAAGGTTCCAATCAATTCACTGGGGTATATTCCACAGCTTCCTCAAAATGAAAAGACATGGCACTGAAATATTGTATCCATACACCGTAATATAAAGTGTAGATACTAACAGTATAGATTGAGATAAATGGCTCCTCAAGTGTTTAAAGAAAGGTTTCCCCAGCTTTATCATAAAAATCAGCTTTTTATTTCCCAACGCGTTTCAACGGTCAATACAGTCTTTTTCAAGAGCATTCACAAATAATTTGCTTTACAAACTATAGTATACCTTACCGTAACACAGGCGGTCTTAAATAGAGAGTAAAAAATGCTACCCGTGATCCCACTGGTTAGGGACGAGTTTACACACGTTCACATAAAAACACAAATAAAAAGATTTTCTAATATCTTTGAACACAATGTCTAGGTAATTAACAATTCATGTTACATAATAACATCTATAATAAAATGTTATCGATCTTTACTAAGTATAAAAATATTTCATAAACACTAATTAAATACAAAATATGAGTGACCAATCAAGATCAATATATTTTAAAAGTTCTTTACCAATCCTTTAAAGTGAAGTGTTTCAGTTCCCTTTCAAGCCGTTTCTTTATACCAGTTTTCAATCAGGTCGGCTTTTTCTGTTTAGTCACATGTTCAATTCTGTCCAATCGACAGTTCTTTAGCATGTTCCCTAAGACGGATGCTCCTGAGAAAGCCACCCTGGAAGAGAGTCTCTTGATGGCTGATCTAGATCTATCCACTGAGACAGATCCGAATGGTCCCCGTTCCATTGTCTGAGCATGCATAACTGCAAAACTCTCAAATGGAATTGATCAAATGAAATGATGTCCATTGAAGTGACCATCAGACCATTTACCTCCATACATTGAGCCACTGATGGCCGAACAACAGACTGCAGAGAGAGGCAAGAGGAGAGAATCTTGGATTTTCTGACTGCTGTCAGAAATATTTCCATAGATAGAGAATCTATTATAGTCCCTAAAAAAATAAATAAAAAAAAATACACTTGTAACTGGAACAAGGGAACATTTTTTCTAGATTCACTTTCCATCCGTGGAAACATAGAAAAGACAACAAGATCTCTGAATGAGAATTTGCTTGTTAAAAAGATGGCGTCTGAACAATATGTCATCCAGGTAAGGTGCCACTGCAACCCCCGATACCTGATCACTGCCAAGAGAGCCTCCAGAACTTTTAAGAAAATTCTGGGAGCTGTGGTAAAGCCAAACGGAAGAACCACAAACTGAAAAAGTTTGCCTAGAAAGGCAAATCTACGGAACTTGTGATGATCCCTGGAAGGGAACATGAAGACACGCATCCTTCAGGTCTATGGTTGTCAAGAACTGACCCTCTTGGACCAAGGGAAGAAAAAAACAAATGGTTTCCATTTAGAAGGATGGTACCCTGAGAAACTTGTTGAGACACTTTAGGTCTAGCATAGGAAGAAAAGTTCCCTCTTTTTTGTGAACTACAGACAGATTTAAATACAAACCTAGGCCCTGTTCCCGTACTGGAACTGGAACTATCACTCCCAATGAGGAAAGATCCTGAACACATTTCAAGAATGCCTCTCTTTTTATCTGGTCTGCAGATAATCTTGAGAGATGGAATTTGCCTCTGGGAGCGAAGGTTTTGAATTCTATATAGTAACCCTAAGATGTCCACAGCCCAGGGACCTGAGACATTTTGTATCCAAACTTGAAAAATAAAAAAAAACAGAGAAAGTCTGCCCCCCACTTGATCCGATCATGGATCGGGGCAAACCCTTCATGCTAATTTAAACTCAGCTGTGGGTTTCTTTGATTGCTTCCCCTTGTTCCAAGACTGATTGGGCTTCCAAGAAGACTTAAACTGTTCCTGCTTGGAAGAGGAAGACTTACCTTAGAAGTTACAAGACCAGATCCAAACCAGGTCTTACCCTTGTAAGAGTGCCAGAAGCTTGGACTTAGAGGAAACATCCACTGACCAAGTTTTAGCCACAATGCCCTGCGGGCTAGCACAGCAAAGTCAGATATCTTGGCTCCCAGTAAAAAAACTTGCATCAGAAATAAAAGAATTGCCTAGCTTGAGAGCCTTAATTCTATCATGATCTCCTCCAAAGGAGTCTCTACCTGAAATGAATCAGACAAGGCGTCGTACCAATAAGATGCTACACTTGACACAGTGGCAATACAAACTTCGGGTTGCCATTGAAGACCCTGATGAACATACATCTTCTACAAATAAGTTTGTCCATTAAATCCTTAAAAGAGTAGCTATCCTCTATAGGAATAGTAGAACTCTTAGTCAGGATAGAAATTGCCCCTTATTCTTAAGGCACCATGCGCCATTAATCTTTAATGGAGTCAGTAACAGGAAAACATATTTTTAAAGATAGGAGATGGGGAAAAGGTATGCCTGGCTTCTCCCATTCCTGTGCTATAATCTCTGTTGCACAGTCTGGCACAGAAAACACTTCCACCGAGGAAGGAACATCCTAGTATATATTAAATTTACTAGATTTCTCAGAGTTGACAACAACAGAAGTATTGAAGTCGTCCTAAGTAGCTAATACCTCCTTTAACAGTACATAAAGGTGTTCAAGCTTAAAACTGAAGTAAACCTCTTCAGTATCAGATAAAGGAATTATACTGTCCGAATCTGAGATTTCACCCTTGGAGGCTACTGACATATTCTCCTCATCAAACTTATGTAACCTTTATAGCAGCAGGTGGAACAGAAACCTTATTATCTGAATCTCTAATTTTCCTCTTGCGATATCCCTGTAACATAGGAAAAACAGATAATGCCACAGATACCGCTGAAGATACCTGAACAGTAATTTCTGCAGGCAAAAAACTCCTCCAAGAGAGAGAGAGAGAGGAACCACAGGGTACTGCATGTGATGCCATTGAGGCTTGGGACATTTGAGGAGAAAACTGTGGCATTGCCTGAACAGCATCATCCTGAAAGACATTGGGCTATAATTAACCTCTACATTCAAGAGTTCTAATAAAACAAACAGCACAGAATTGTATATTTAAAAAAAAATTTCCACAATCATAGCATATAATAAAAAACACAGAGTGTCCATAATTAAAAAAAAAAAATGAACAAAACTTTTATTTGTAACCTCTCAATTAAAAAGGTACTGTTCCTTTAAGAAGAATCCCGGAATGAAAGGCCCATATTTATCAAGCTCCGTATGGAGCTTGAAGGGCCGTGTTTCTGGTGAGTCTTCAGACTCGCCAGAAACACAAGTTATGAAGCAGCGGTCTAAATACGATCAGGTTTATTGACACCTCCCTGCTGGCGGCCGATTGGCCGTGAGTCTGCACGGGGCTACGTTGCACCAGCAGCTCTTGTGAGTGCTGGTGCAATGTTAAATGCGGAGAGCGTATTGCTCTCCGCATTTAGCGAGGTCTTGCGGACCTGATCCGCAGTGTCGGATCAGGTCTGCAAGACCTTTGATAAATTGGGGCCAAAAAGTCTAGCACTACACTAGTTAACCTCTTAAGGACATATGATGGAATTTTTCCGTCATAAAACAATTGAGCAAACTGAAAGCTGTGTCCTTAAAGGGTTAAAGCAACAATAAGGACCACTATACCTCAGTCTGACTGAAATGTCCAAACATGATCATAAAAATTAGACCGGAAAAAAAACAGCAGAGTCTCCACTAACGGAATCATGCAGAAGCTGTCGGCATCCAATAACATGCCGCTCCGCTAAAGCATTGAAGCGGAAGTGGGTCACGTGGCATGCCAACGAGAAACTGAGCAAACAAAAGCGCGCATTTCTCCTCTGTATAAATTAGCCTGCTATTCTCCTCCCCGCCATGCTTTAATGGCAGATAGACCAAGAATTAAAATGTTTAAGCCACATGCAACATTTTAAATCACAGTGAAATTTAAAGCCAAAATGAAAACTGGCTGCATAATATACAATGACTGTATCATTGAACACATAAGACACCCTAGCAAAATAAGAAGTTTGCCTAGATAAGTAGCCCACGATAAAATAAGGGATTATACTTTAAATTCCAAATATAAAAAGAAATAACTCCTAGTCACAATAGAGTGCCTGCTTCCTACCTGTAAATATCCTTATAAAGGATATATATACAGTATGTCCCAGATAATGTTTCAGCTCACCTTATTAAGTGCACAGTCTCCCATAAGTAGAAGACAAAAGGCACTTACCTGCAGGTAAGGTGTGAGGGGACAATACTCCTCACAGAGACCTTTAGAAAAAAGAAATAACAGAGTAAACCTACTCTGGCTTTCTATACAGCAAATATGTTAGGAAAACGCAGCAAGGCCCACCTCACAAGTTCCTAACTGCTTTAAAGCCACCACTACCCTACTGAAGAGATTGACGTGGACTACGGCTAGACCCAAAAAATCTTGCTTGTAGCGAAAGAAATCCAATTTTCTTCAGACACCAGAAATTCACCTCCTCCATTGACAGATGCAAAGAGAATGACTGGGGATTATGGTTAGGGGAGTGACACTTAACAGCTTTGCTGTGGTGCTCTTTGCCTCCTCCTGCTGGCCAGGAGTGACATTCCCACTAGTAATTGATGATGTCGTGGACTCTGCATATCTTAGGAAAGAAATCTATGTTTAAGAATGTTAGACAGTTTCTCATATATATTCTTCTATGGAACTGCAGTTTCTCTGAATCCTCAAGAGCTGACCCTTTGGTACTGCCTTTAACCAATTCGGATGGAGGCAATTATCATGCTTTATATATGTATTTGTATCGTATTTCTTAAAGAAACTTTTGCTTTGTACCTTATTATCATTAATATATAGTGTCAGGTCCAAAAATGAATTTAATTGTTATGATGTTCTGTTGTTAGAATTATGGACTGATTATTTTCGTTAATATTTTTAATGAATTGTTCTAACTTACTTTCTCTCCCTTTCCATATGCAAATTACATTGTCAATATATCTATGCCAGGACACCAGGTCTGCACCAAATTCCTCATTTTGCCATACATGTTTATTTTCAAAATAATGCATATAAATGTCGGCATAACTTAGTGCAAACCTGGTGCCCATGGTAGTGCCACATATCTGCAAAAAAATGATCATTAAACCAAAAGAAATTGTGATTCAAAATAAAATCTATGTCTCTAATAATAAAATCTAAGAGTTTTGGCTCCAAATTTTTGTCCATTGCAAGTTTCCATTTAACTGCTTCCAGTCCCTTTTTGTGATCTATAATTGAGTAAAGAGAGCTTACATCCATGGTAACCCATATATAGTTTTCTTGCCAAGTGACATCTTGAATAATTTGTAAAATATGTTTAGTGTCTTTTGAATGTGATCTTGCTTGTTGTGCATATGGTTGGAGGAGGTGGTCTTTACTCAATTATAGACCACAAAAAGGGACTGGAAACAGTTAAATGGAAACTTGCAATGGATGAAAATTTGGAACCAAAACTCTTAGATGTTATTATTAGAGCCATAGATTTTATTTTGCATCACAATTTCTTTTGGTTTAATGATCAATTTTTTTGCAGATATGTGGCATTGCCATGGGCACCAGGTTTGCACCAAGTTATGCAAACATTTATATGGATCATTTTGAAAATAAACATGTATGGCGAAATGAGGAATTTGGTGCAGACCTGGTGTCCTGGCATAGATATATTGATGATATAATTTGCATATGGAAAGGGGGAGAAAGTAAGTAGGAACAATTCGTTAAAAATATCAACGAAAATAATCAGTCCATAATTCTAACACCAGAACATCATAACTATGAAATTAATTTTTTGGACCTGACGCTATATATTAATTATAATAAGGTACAAAGCAAAACTTTCTTTAAGAAATGTGATACAAATATATATAAAGCATGATAGTTGTCACCATCCGAATTGGTTAAAGGCAGTACCAAAGGGTCAGTTCTTGAGGATTCAGAGAAACTGCAGTTCCATAGAAGAATATGAGAAACAGTCTAACATTCTTAAACATAGATTTATACAAAAGGGATACAACATAATGAGCCTAGAGGCAGAAAGAAATGAAATAAGAAAATAGGAATAGATCTGAACTCCTCAATACAACAATAAAAATGAAAATACAATAAACAACTTTCCAAAGTTTGTTACCACCTTTAATGTAGAACATTATTCAATTAAAAAAAATAATAGAAAGGCATTGACATATTTTAAAGGAGGATGAATTCTTAGGTCCAATAATCCCCAATAAGATCGAAATTATATTTAGAAAAGGACAGAATTTTAAACAAAAACTAGTACCACCAATGATTTAAGGATGGCTAAAAAAAAAACTACAGGGGGCGGAGACAGCAGCCGATACAGAAAGAAGTGCCATATCAGAGCTCCTGATGTTTGATTACAAAACTCTTATACTTCTAGTATGTTGGGATCGTTTATACCTCAATATTTGATCATTAACATGTTATAAAGCAAGAGGACACATGATATGGGACAATAAAGCGGAATAGTTGGCAACGCAACAAATACAAAGACCTTTCATCCTTTTACTCAAAGATACACCTTCTCCCTCTTCATCGCCTTGTAAGCTATACTATGGAGAGGCAAATAGTATCTGCACTTCACCAACTGGGGCTTTTACTAGACAACCACCAGCAAGCGCTTGCTAGAGAGTTGAGAGCTGCTATGGACCCGCAGCTGCCTGAGCCACTGCCAGTGGTAATAGAGGAGGTTGTCGGTTCCTATGAGCTAAATACGTCACATCGGAAAATGATTTCATATCAGGAGACAGAGGAGATGTGCATCGCAGCAATACAGAATCCCAGTCCTGAGATGCCGGTACGGATACGTCTTTGTGAGCGATACAGCGCTCCACAGTTTACCGATGTGCACACAGATTCTGAGCAGCATTGCGTAACGCAGATGGAGGAGACCCGGAGACAGTGGAAAGAAATTAATAAGATCTGTAAGCTGAAAGCCGCAACTAACGCTCCCATTGACAACAGGGAGTTTGCCTTGACCAGAAGCTCAGATCCGGAGGTGCTGCAAGCGGGTTACTAGAGGCTGAGACCTGGTTGAAGCTACCTTCCAAGCGACACTCCCTGCCTGTGTTCTCTAAGAGTCATGTCCACCACTCCAGAGAGGATGCCCTGATGCTCGAGCCGGAATTGGGTAAACATTCTTATTGTAAGGTCCCGGACAGATCAGGAGAACGGGTTTGCAGTCAAATGACTGATCCTTTTGGGGAATAGGATAAAGACCCGCTAACTACAACCCTCAGACTCCTTCAATGATCGTCTATTTACAGCAGGGTACAAGCGGACCCTAACTGTGCTCATACTTAAAGTTTTATTCAGGACTGCTGTTGAAGCAGGCACAGGCTGATGGTCCTTTTGAGTACTAACATCTAGTAGAAAATGACGCCTATTGTACTCATTAGTATTACTGAGTGTTCATGTTATTTCTTTTATATGCTCCCTCTTGTTATTTTTTATATTTACTGAAATTCTGTTATGCTCCCAAACTGGCATTTATATTTATTTATACACCTTATGTCGACCTCTCTACCATGTCTCGCTATTAGAACTAACTGAGACTCATATGCTACATAATCTGCCTGTTCCTGTTTGGACTGAACATCCTTTAATATTGAGTCATTAAGCTATCGACGGAGAGATATCTCTGATGGCAGAATTTTATGTTCAGGTCTCATATATCTTAGATTGAGGTTGTGATTCCCTAAACCTTCTTTATGTAGTTGGAGTTCACACTATGAAGCCTCTCATGTTAGTATTGTACATAATAGTTTATGCCTGTTAACTTTAGTTGATCTAGCTACTTCCCCTATATAAAGTATGTGTATTTTTCTGTGATCAACGCTTCTTGAGTAAGACTAGATAATAATCACAAACATAAATGTTATGAGTGCAGATAGCCTCCCCCCCTCTCTGTAGCATGGTCTAGTTGCTATTACCTCAGACTCAAGCATCTACATGTGGTTAAGTTGTCCTCTTTACACTTGTTTATTCAGGGGAGGTCATCATGAGACCCTGGGAGATTTTATCACCACTAACCCTAAGTTTCTATAACAGATAGCTCCCTGCTGACAGAACCCTATAAAAACTGCCACATACTGATCAGTGTAACCTAAATACTAATGATCTGTAACTTCAATATGTTCTTAACCCTGAGTTGGTACTTTTTCTCTCTAAATCCCAAGAATTTTATATTAGTGACAAGTATAAGGGACTTGTTTGTATCTACAAGATACTGAGTATTGCAAATATGTTACAACCTTAAGGGACTTATCATTGTTAGGTTTTATGTCTCTCCACTCTCACTGGAGATGTACTGCTTAGTGTTATATTATTGTTAGTATATAGCTGCATCAATCTCTTCCATTACGCACATAGCTCATAATGTAGTTATATACCTATAGCTAGGCAGCATTTTCCTTTTTCAAGTTACCACGTTGTACGTTGAATTGTCTGTTTTACTTATGTTATTAAGTATGAGAATCTGTTAAATACAGGACACTTCTACTAGTAGTATATTCGAAAGCTCAGAGACCCAATTGTTTATACTAAATTGATTTGCTAACTGGCCCCGCCCCCCCTCACTTCCCCCCCTACTTTTTTCGAGCGGCTCTTGCCCGCTGCATCCCCCCTCCCCATAAAACCATAAAGCTAACTCCCCCCTGGCCCTAATATTACCTGAATAGATATCCTAATTTATTTTTTATTTGACACAGAGAGGACCATTTTTGTCTATGTTATTTTTATGATATCATATTATAAAACTGAAGTCTCTATACTGATAGCCCAAATTTTATAATAACGCTGGAGATTTATGGATACATAATGCCTTTTCTACTTGGTTTCTTTTTTTTGCAATGCTTTTCTAATAATTCTGTGTATACACTTATATGTAAATGTTTCGGGGCATACCCTATATGTTGTATCTGTTTATGGCTTCAATAAAAATTGATTTAAAAAAAACAAACAAAAAAACTACAAATTAGTGACATGAAAGGCTTTTTTACATGTGGAAAATGTAAGGGCTGAAATTATACAAGAAGAACCCATAAAACATTTAACTCTTTTGTTACTGGAAAAACATTAGAAATTAAGGAATGTATCACATGCAAGACTAATAATGTTATATACCTATTGCAGTGTGGATGTAAAAGTCAATATTTAGGACAAAGTCCAGGTTTCTAAAAACGAGAATAATGGAACATCTTAACAAAATAGAGAAAGAATATGATGATTATGGAATACCTCTACACTGCAATAGTTGCAAACTTTTCAGAAAAGAGACCGTTCTGTGGCTGGGAATAGAAAAAGTTATAATTCATTGGAGATGTGGTGATATGGCAAAACAGCTAGACCAAAGAGAGCTAAGATTGATTCATACACTCAAAACTTATACCCATTGGATCTAAATAAAGACACTAACATCGCCGTTTTGTATAAAGCTAATAACATCTTTGTCTTTATACCCATTATATAGAATATACGTTGTAGTTTAGGTAAAGTATGGATAAATCTGTTGTCTTTATACAAATAACTAGATACTTTTTATTTCCTTAATTCATGTAATCTTTAGATATAAAGCCATTTATTTATGGCCACAAAGTGAAACCAATGTTATTGCAAATGATGATTATGACATTAACACTCCTTTTCTCACTTCCAATGTCATCTAGTTTAATACGGCAAATATATCCGATGATAAAATTGTACTTCTCAAAGGGACGTTTTCGGATATACAGAATTGAACACGTGACTAAACAGAATAAGCCGACCCGATTGAAAACTGGTATAAAGAAACGGCTTGAAAGGGAACTGAAACACTCCACTTTCAAGGATTGGTTAAGAACTTTTGAAATATATTGATCTTGATTGGTCGCTTATATTTTATGTTTAATTAGTGTTTATGAAATTTTTTATACTTAGTAAAGATCGATAACATTTTATTATAGATGTTATTATGTAACATGAATTGTTAATTACCTAGACATTGTGTTCAAAGATATTAGAAAATCTTTTTATTTGTGTTTTTATGTGAATGTGTGTAAACTTGTCCCCAACCAATGGGATCACGGGTAGCGTTTTTTACTTTGTATTTAAGACCACCTTTGTTGCAGTACGGTATACTATAGTTTGTAAAGCAAATTATTTGTGAATGCTCTTGATATTATTGTATTGATCGTTAAAACGCATTTGGCAATAAAAAGCTGGTCTTTGAACACTTGAGGAGCCATTTATCTCAATCTATACTATGAGTATCTACACTTTATATTACAGTGTATGGATACAATATTTTATATAAATATATAATATATTTTAGTACCATATCTTTTCATTTTGAGGAAGCTGTGGAATATACCCCAGTGAATTGATTGGAACCTTCTATTCCTTCTATACACACACATATACATTTAGATACACATATACAGTACATTTAGATACACATTTATATTTAGATGCATTATTTTCTGTGTATTTTTTACAAGTGTCATAACTTTCTGGCTATTGTTAAAGTGGATGATAGACATATAATTTACTGGATATGTTTAGATTACATCATAGACTTGTTTTTTTTATACCAAAATTATAATGTAATTTTCTATTTAGCATTTTGTTACCTTCTATTTAGTTATCAGTCTTATAAAGAATATATATTTGTACAATATTGCTAGATAATTCTTTTGTGGATATTGGTTTTCTAATAAAACAAGTGGCATAATTAGACTGACTTTTCTATGAATACTGTGTTTACCGGAATATGTTAGATGGGGCGATTGACACCACTGTTTGTGTATTTTTATCATGTTCTCACTGATACTGATATATTTTTTACATTTTTGTATCAATATTTTATTTTATATGCCATGACTAGGAGGCATCTTTTTGTAATAATTAGGGTTGTTTTTTGCACAGTATAGACCATCCAACAGCTGTCATTGTGTCACAAGGCTTCTGCTCCAAACATTTTGTCTCCATTAAGGACCACCAGCCAGGCAACTGCTATTAAGGACCACCAGCCAATTTGCTTCTATTAAGGAACACATGTTAAGTTACTGCTATTAAGGTCTACATATATAGTACCAAGCCTAATAAATATAGCTATGTGCCCCTAAACCAACATAAACCACCACTGCAAACTAACCCTGCAATAACTAACCATTATACCGCCAATAGCCCACCACAAACACCCCATATACTACTTATCCCCTATACTGCCAATACTCCCTTACCTATTAACCCCTACACTGCCACAACCCACCAACTCAAACTACCTCTACACTACTTAACAACCTTAAAGGGACAGTCTAGTATAAATTAAACTTTCATTATTCAGATAGGACTTTTAATTTTAATCAACTTTCCAATTTACTTTTATCATCAAATTTGCTTTTTTCTCTTGGTATTCTTAGTTTAAACTAAACATAGTTAGGCTCATATGCTAATTTCTAAGCCTTTGAGGGCTGCCTCTTATCACATGCTTTTTAAATCTCTTTTCAACACAAAGAGACAGAAAGGTGGGCCATATAGATAACACTGTGTTCAGGCACAGGGGGTTATTTAAGATTTAGCACAAAACAATGCTAACTGCAAGACAATAGATAATAAACAGTCACAGTCATGTGATCAGGGGGCTGGAAGAAGGTTCCTAGATACAAGGTAATCACAGAGGTAAAAAGTATATTAAAATAACTGTGTTGGTTATGCAAAACTGGGGAATGAGTAATAAAGGGATTATCTATCTTTTAAAACAATAACAATTCTATGGTAGACTGTCCCTTTAAACCTAACCACCCCTCCCCCACCCACCTCTAAGCTAAAACACCTAAGTTACAAAAAATAACAAACTCTACCAAAACACTACCAAAAATAAATTAAAGAAACACAGTGATGCCTATACTAAAACTAAGGACCCCTTTATAAAAAACACCCCAAATTTAAAAACCCTAAACTATCACTAAAATTTACTATAACAATAGCCTTTAGAATGGCTTTTTGTAGATCATTGCCCTAAACTAAATCAGCCCTTTTTCCTTGAAAAAACACAAACCAACCTAAAACGCAAGTAATTCCCACACCCTAAAAAAACTATCTAAAAAAAAACTACTCTAAGGATTGCCCTGAAAAGGACATTTGGTTGGGCTTTCCCCTTAGAAGGACATTTAGCTCTATTGCTGCCCAAGAAAAAAATATATATATATATATATTTAAAAATAAAAAAACACAAAAAAAAGGCCTAGCACTATTCCCCAATGAAGGTACTCACCCAACTAGAATCCAGCTCCTACATGCTTGCTCGTCTTCTATGCCAGCGGTTGTGGTCCATCTTCTTTCTTGACCCAGTGGTGGACCATCTTCTTTCATGACCCGGAGGTGGTGGTCCAGCTTCTTTCTTGACCCGTTGGTTGTCCATCTTCTATCTTGACCCGGTGGTGGTGGTCCAACTTCTTTCTTGACCCGGTGGTGGTGGTACATCTTTTTTTGACCCGGCAGTGGTGGTCCATCTTTTTTCTTGACCCGGCGGTGGTGGTCCATCTTCTTTCTTGACCCGGAGGTGGTGGTCCATCTTCTATCTTGACTCGGCGGTGGTTGTCCATCTTCCTTCTTGACCCGGTGGTGGTGGTTTATCTTATTTCTTGACCCGGCAGTGGTGGTCCATCTTCTTTCTTGACCCGGCGGTGGTGGCCCATCTTCTTTCGTGATCCGGCAGTGGTGGTCCATCTTCTTTCGTGATCCGGCAGTGGTAGTCCATCTTCTTTCTTGATCCAGGCGGCGGTGGTCCATCTTCATCTGCTTCTTCCATCCAATGAGCCTTCTTATCTTGTTTTCTTCTCATCTTCTGATCTCCCCTCCACAACACCCTCTTCATGCGGACACCTGCCGCACACTGAATTTTGGCTAATTTTCTAAACCACACATGTAATGTGTAAGTACACATATTGTATAATGTACAAGTATGATGTGCAAGTTCACGTGATGTGTGAGACTACATACTCTATGATGTGCGTGTACACGTATGATGTGCACGTACACGTATGATGTTCAAGTACACATGTGATGTGTGAGTACATGTATGATGTGCAAATACACTTGTGATGTGCAAGTATACGTGTGATTTGTGAGTACACGTGTGATGTGTAAGTATATGTGTGATGTGCAAGTACACATGTGATGTGCGAATACACGCATGATTTGCAAATACACTTTTGATGTGCAAGATATCATGTACTGAGCTCTTCACACAGCTAGAGATGTTAATGGCAGGAACATCCACTAATGAAACTCTGAAAAATATATCTAAAGTCTTTACAGCCAGGTGCCTCTGTAACCTCATGAGTGTCTGTGAATTTAGGCCATTCATAAGAAAATATTATCTTGTGCTTCCCCCTCAAGTGTACTAGCCACCCCCTCTCAAAAGGGTTACAAGAAATTGTAATACTCTCCAATGTGGGTAATGTAATCTGGCGCTTTATCAGAAAGCTGGAGTGAGTCTCTTAACACTAGATCAAATATATCAGATATAACTATGAAAACTCTTTTAAAATATAATTTTAATAAATATTAAAATAATAATCCCAAATTATCAGAATCAATAAACGTTTGTTTATGCTATCTAAATAATCATTAGAGACAATGCTGAATATGTGAATACAATCACTTATAGCAGTCTAAAAGATACATATGAATACAACAATCTTGTTGTCCAAAATCTATAAAATAATATAAAATATTGATATGTGTGACTGAGGTGCACCTCTGTATATTACTGCAGGTTTCCCAGATATATCACATGGGATTGTGTACGCTCACAAAAGGAGTTAAGAGTGTATAAAATTCTCCTTATATCATAAAAATCCTGTGGAACTTGTAATAGGAGTAGTGATTCAATTATATATATATTGGGGTCGATTTATCAAAGGCTTTGCCAGCCTTCGCCCACTATGACTGCAAGTTCTCACAAGAGAACCTGCAGTCTGTATTTATGAAGCAGCGGTCATTATACCGCTGCTTCCCTAACCTCTTCGCCACCTCTTAGGTGGAGAATTTCAGTCTCCCCAGTATCGTCCGACTGGGGAGATAGACAGGGAGAGTGAAAAATAGCATTCTTGTGCAATGCTGAATTCCGTCATATTTATGCCCCTGTCCGCTGTAGCTTGATACATCGACCCCATTGAGTTTTCCAGACTCACATTGGTGTCAATAGATAGTCACTTAGGGCACAATTTATAAAGCCATTCACCCCCCTACGACCGGGAAGATTGACAGCTCCTGCCCGCTCTTGATTGGCTGTGTGTGGGTAGGGTGCAGTGTTGCAGGCGAGCACAAAATAGCGCTTGTGTGCAATGCTGCCCGCCAGAGGCCACTGGGGCAGGCAAGGGTGCATATGTATGACCCTGTCCATCGTCACTTGATAAATCAAGCCCTTAGGATAATATTGTCCTCCCACACCTCTCTAGGCACAGGTGTACTATAAGTATTGTGTAAAAACATAATGTGAGTACTCACTCGTTCCGTTGTTCTAACTTTCCCAGCTACCGATGTTTGGCTGTGAGTCATGAGGAGAGGGGCTTCGCTCGCTCTACAAAGCAACTCCCAATATTAAAAGCCATCAGAGAGGATTTTTCAGCCACGTCTCCCTAGATGATGTCACTTCGGACTAGTCCAGATTCTATTTGTGCCGCAAATTTGCGTTTAAATCCTCAATGATCCTGTTAATTCTCAGAATGTCCTAGAGGTTAATACCTTCATGGACTAGTGACAGTATTGCAAAAGTTCCTGGTTCCTTCCAGTTATGCTTTGGTCATTTTTTCGCTTCCTGTTTGTAACATAATCTAACAGGAAAAAAGTAATAAAATATAGTGCAGTTTCTTAACTCCTGCTGTATCCTTGATGTACAGTAGTGACTGTTAATAAGTTTAGGCTTCTACTTTTATGAATTTAGGCCACATGAAAAGTATATTGACCAAAGTGCTCCCCTGAGGAAGCAGAGTTGAAACGCGTTGGGTAGAAATCCTTTTTTAGTTTTTAACTGCTTGACAGCTGTGCATGTATATTGCTATGAAAATAGCTTGTAGTATTATTCTTTACATCATTTTTGATACTTTTGTGAGAACCTTAGTAACAGACAATACGGAATAAGTGAATGGAGTTTAGCAATAAAAGGGGAAGCTAATGTGGCAATTATTACCTACAATAAAAATGTCTTCTCCCTATTGCCTTTCTTACTATTTAGTACCAGATATATAGAATTATACTGCTGCAAACTGCAGGCTTGCCATGTGTTTTTAAACGGACATTAAACCCTTTGAGATGGTGATATAAAATGAAAAATCGTATATATAAAAATAACTCTGCAATATACTTTAATTATTTATTTTGTCCCTTTTTCCTGTAATTCCATTCTGAAATTGTGACCTTTTCAGTGTCTCTTAGACATGTAAGTGCAGAACACTGTTATATTCCACACAGCCTTTGCATACATACTCTAGTGACCTATTTATAACTGTCTATAACTGGTACCATCAGAGAAAGAACCCTAAGTTACAACATGGCAGCTCCCATTGCTTTATAGACACTAAGGGGCAAATTTATACAACTGTTTCCCTGCGAGCCATTAGACTCGCTGGAAACAGGAGTTAAGAAGCAGCGGTCATAAGACCGCTGCTCCTTAACTTGTCCACCACCTCTGAGGTGAAGAGACAGCAATCAGCCCGATCAGATACGATCAGGTTGATTGACACACCCTACTAGCGGCCGATTGGCCGGGAATGTGCAGGGGGCGGCATTGCACAAGCATTGCACTAGAAATGCTTGTGCAATGATAAATGCCGACAGCGTATGCTATCGGCATTTATCGATGTGCGGCGGACATTGATAAATCTACCACTAAAACTTTACACTTATTATGTCAATATTTAAACAGCTAAAGAAACTTTAAAAAAATACATCTACATGTTATATCTTATAGCAAGAAGAACAGAGCGCAAACCCACATCAAGGTAGATGTTTTAAGTTTTATTTTGCACACAACGGCTAAAAACACTTACAGGATAAAAATAATAACAAGTCTGTATCCCAATATAGGGAAAGAAAGAGGTTACAGGTCCAATTAAAAAAGGGTGTCTCTGTCACACTCCAGTGTTTAGATGCCTTGATCCTTCTCTGATACCAATCTGTCCATAGGAGCCTCGTCAAGGCTTGTTATTATTTTTATCCTGTAAGTGTTTTTAACCGTTGTGTGCAAAATAAAACTTAAAACGTTTACCTTGATGTGGGTTTGCGCTCTGTTCTTCTTGCTATAGGATGACCACATGTAGAGAGTGTTTGGTGACACACCTCTGAAAGCAGCTGCAACCCACGGATTGGGACCTTTGGGAGTGCCTTGGAAATTTAACCTAAAAGGTTTATTGGGACAGAAATTGATCTCCTGCAACCAACACCACTTACGTAACTGGATGTGGTAAATGTATCATGTATTGATTATTTGATAATTGTGGATATTTTTTGATATATTTATATATTCCAGTTTATACAGCTTAGAAGTAGTACTGTCTTTTACTATGTATTTATGTAATTATTAATTTTAAGGAAAATATTATTAACAACGTATCTGTCTCTGAGTCTCAGAAACTTACATCATAATAATTCCAGCACTATCTCTAAGAGGCAAATTTAACAAAGGACTTGCGGACCTGATCCGGCAGTGCGGATCAGGTCCGCAAGACCTCGCTGAATGCTCTCCATATTCAGCATTGCACCAGCAGCTCACAAGAGCTTCTGGTGCAACGCCGCCCCCTGCTGACTTGCGGCGCCAGCAGGGAGGTGTCAATCAACCCGTACTCGATCGGGTTAAATTGTGGTGATTCCTGTCTGCCATGCTCAGGATGAAAGCTCAATCTTATTGGCTGATTGCAACAGCCAATAGGATTTTTTCAACTTTAATTCCTATTGGCTGATAGAATTCTATCAGCCAATCCGAATGTAAGGGATGCTATCTTGAAGGGAAACTTAATTCTACAGTGACCATCGGAAGAAGAGGATGCTCTTCGCCGGATGTTTTGAAGATTGACCCACTCCGCGCCGGATGGATGAAGATAGAAGATGCCGTCTTAATAAAGACTTCTGCCCGCTGGGATGAAGACTTCTGCCGGCTTCGATGAGGACTTCTGCCCACTTGGATGAAGACTTCTGCCGCCTGGATGAGGATGGATGTCTGGTTTTCAAAAACTGTAAGTGGATCGTTGGGGGTTGGGGTTTATTGGGTGGATTTTATTTTTAGAGTAGGGTTTTGGGCAATGTAAAAGAGCAAAATGCCCTTTTAAGGGCAATGCTCATCCAAATGCCCTTTTCAGGACAATGGTTAGCTTAGGTTTATTTAGATAGGTTTTTATTTGGGGGGTTTGGTTGTGTGGGTGGTGAGTTTTACTGTTGGGGGGTTGTTTGTATTTTTTTTTACAGGTAAAAGAGCTGATTTCTTTTGAACAATGCCCTACAAAAGGCCCTTTTAAGGGCTATTGGCAGTTTAGTGTAGGCTAGGATTTTTTTGGGTGTGCTTTTTTATTTTTATAGGGCTATTAGATTAGCGGTAATTCGTTTTTAGTTTGGATAATTTCATTTTTTATTTTGTGTAATTTAGTGTTAATTTTTTTGTAATTTACATAATTGTATTATTATTAATTTCATTTTTTAATTTTATTGTAATGTTAGTTTTTAGTGTAACTCAGGTTAGGTTTTATTTTATAAGTAATTTTGTATTTATTTTAACTAGGTAGTTAGTAAATAGTTAATAACTATTTACTAACTAGTCTACCTAGTTTAAATAAATACAAACTTACCTGTGAAATAAAAATAAAACCTAAGCTAGCTACATGTAACAATTAGTTATTTTGTAGCTAGCTTAGGTTTTATTTTACAGGTAAGTATGTATTTAGTTTTAAATAGGTTATTTAGGTAATAATTGTAAGTTTTGTTTAGATTTATTTTAATTATATTTAATTTAGGGTTAGGTTCAGGGTTACGTTAGGGTTAGACTTATGCTTATGGTTAGGGTTACGTTATGGTTAGGTTTAGGGGTTAATATATTTATGTAGTGTTAGTGATGTGGGAGGCCAGAGGTTTAGAGGTTAATAACTTTAGTATAGTAGCGTCGACATTGGGGGCGGCAGATTAGGGGCTAATAAGTGTAGATAGGTGGCGGCGATGTTCGGGCCAGCAGATTAGGGGTTAATAACTGTAATGTAGGTGGCGGCGATGTTAGGGGCAGCAGATTAAGGGTTAATAACTGTAGGTGACGGCGATATCGGGGGTGTAATGTAGGTGGTTGTCGATGTTAGGAGCAGCAGATTAGTGGTGTTTAGACGTGATTTTTATGTTAAACATAACTTTTTCTTTCCCCATAGACATCAATGAGGCTGCGTTACGGAGCTTTTGTTTCCGAGATCACAGGTGTTAGGCTTTTTTTAGCCGACTCTCTCCATTGATGTCTATGGGGAAATCGTGCACAAGCATATCAAAACACTGCTTGTATTTGGGTGAGGTATGGAGCTCAACGCAACCATATCGCCCGCACAAGCTGGGTTTTACAAAACCTGTAATAGCAGCGCTATATAGGTGAAATACCGCTGCTTTTGTGGCGGTCGTTAATTTCCCTATAGCGCTCAAAACTCGTAATCTAGCTGATAGAAAATAATGTTAAATATGTACAGTAATTTACAGTAAAACTCAAATATTTCTCTCTCTCTATATATATATATATAATTTATATATATATATATATATATATATATATATATATATATATATATATACAGTCATACATACATACAGTCATGGCCAAAAATATTGGCACCCCTTCATTTCCGTCAGATAATTCACCACTTCACCCAGACAATTGTTGCAATTACAAATGTTTAGGCATTCTCATGTTTATTTCTTTTGTTTGTGTTGGTATGGCACAAAAAAGTGGGGAGAAAAGCTAAATCTGACACATCCTATGCAAAAATCCAAAAATGGATTGGACAAAAATATTAGCACACTCAATTTAAAATTTGGTAGCACACCCCTTGGAAAAAATAACTGAAATCAATCGCTTCCTGTAACCATCAATGAGTTTCTTACACCTCTCTACTAAAATTTTGGACCACTCTTATTTCGCGAACTGCTCCAGGTCTCTCAAAATGGAAGGGTTCCTTTTCCCAACTGCTATTTTGAGATCTCTCCACAAGTGCTCTATGGGATTGAGATCTGGACTCATTGCTGGCCAGTTCAGTACTCTTCAGCCCTTAGTCTTAAACAATTTCTGGGTGCTTTTTGACGTGTGCTTTGGTTCATTGTCCTACTGTAAGACCCATGACCTCTGACAGAGACCCAACTTTCTGATAGTAGGCCCTTCATTGCACCACAGAATTCTTTGGTAGTCTTCAGATTTCATAATGCCATGCAAACAGTCAAGACATCCAGTGCCTGAAGCAGCAATTCAACCCCAAAACATCAGTGAACCTCCACCATGATTGACTGTAGGGACTGTTTTTCTAAAAACAGTAGAATGATGGGCTTTACCAAAAAGCTGTAATTTTGTTTTGTCTGTCTACAGCACAATCTTCCAAAAGGATTTTGACTTCCTTAGGTAAGTTTTGGCAAACTCCAATCTGACTTTTTTATGTTTCTGTGTCTGCAGGGGGGTCCTCCTGGGTCTCCTAACATAGCGTCCCATTTCATTCAGATGATGACATATAGTGCAAGCTGACATATTTGTACCCTGTGTCTAAAGGTCAGCTTGAATTTGTTTGGAAGTTGATTGAGGTTCTTTATCCACCATTCCAACAATCCTTTGTTGCAATCTTTGATCAATTTTTCTCTTTCGCCCATGTCCAGGGAGATTAGCTACAGTGCCGTGGACACAGGAGCATTAAGATCTCTGGAGATGGACTTGTAACCTTGAGATTATCCATGCTTTTCCACAATTTTTGTTCTCAAATCCTCAGACAATTCTTTGCTGCTCTTTCTCTTCTCCAGGCCCAGTGTGGCACACAGAGACACACAACAGAAAGGTTGAGTCAATTGTTCACCATTTTAACTGGTTGCCGGTGTGATTTATATATTGTCAGCACCTGATACAGGTGAGTTTAATTACAAATTACAGGAGCATCACAAACTTGGAATGCAATTATTTCTTACAATTTAGATAAGGTGCCAATAATTTTGCCCAGTCCATTTTTTTAAGTTTTTAATGGAATGTGTAAGATTTGGCTTTTTTTTTTCTCCACTTTTTTGTGTCATACCAAAACAAACAAAAAAATAAATACATAAACATGAGAATGCCTAAACCTTTGTAATTACAACAATTTTCTGGGGAAGTGGTGCATTATTTGACAGAAATGCAGGGGTGCCAATATTTTTGGCCATGACTATAATATATATAATGTGTGTGTGTGTGTGTGTGTGTATATGTATATATTACATCATACATGTGACATACTTCCAAAAACCCAGTACTACACAAAGGAAACACTTTATTTCAGCCCAGCTAGCTTTAGTGGGGGCTCGTTTAAAGAATAATTGTTTGTGCTGGGAGCAGTTCCCTGTGAAAAGCTGCAGTAATTTCCCTGAATTACATTCTCTAGAACTTCAGTGTCACCTATGGTTGTTATGAAGGAAATGTAAAGTCACTCAAACAAATGGACCATAACTCACGTAAATTCCCTTGACAAACAGCAGTACCGGGAACTGATGTGCAGCTTTGTTTGTCACAGGAAACTGAGACTCCTATCTGGTCCTACAGACTGAAACCCCCAGCTCTCTCTTTGTCCTCAGCCAGTGATTGGCAGCTGCACATGGTGTTAATCTTGGATACCTGTGGGACATGTGGCAAAGATTAGCCCTACTGAGCTAAATGCTCTCTCTGCCACCTCCTCTCCCCACTGGCACAGGGGATGTTTTATTAATCTAAAAGAAGATTTCTATACTCAGCCCATGGAAAGCTGTTTGCATAATTATATATCATTCCTGGAGGTCTGAGCCCTAATCTGTGTAGAGCAGAGGAGAGACATCAATAGACTAAATGTCAATCGAAGCTGTTGAAATGCGATTAATGTTATTTACCTGATGTGAATGTTTGTGCATGTGTTCTCTCCTTTACTTACAATAAACTGTACAGCGGAAGGGGATGGGGGAAGGGGACAGGGAAGTGGACAGGGGAAGAGGGACATGAAAAAGGGACAGGGGTGGGAGCAATGTTCCCTCTAAGGACAATTTTCTGTGCAGCCCAGCAGTGAAACAGTTAACAAGAGAACCATACCTTGCCATCTGCATTGTGCTAATTGCAGGGTGTTGTTACCTAATTAACTGTTTCACTGCTGGGCTGCACAAAAAAACTGGTCTTAGAGGGAACACTGGGTGGGAGACGGGGGAAGAAGACAGGAGAGCGTACAGGGGAGGGGAAAGGGGCGGGTACATGGGAAGAAGACAGGGGAGGGGACAGGAGGAGGAAGACAGGGGACAGGGAAAGAAGACAGGGGAGAGGATAGGGACAGGGTAAGAAGACAGGGAAAAAGGGAAGTGAAAAGGGAAGGGGATAGGGGAGGGGACAGGAGGAGGAACACAAGGGAAGGGGATGAGGGGACAGAGAAAAGGGACAGGGGATGGGGGAGACAGAGGAGGGGACAGGGGAGGGGACAGGAGGAGAAAGACAGGGAAAAAGGGAAGTGAAAAGGGAAGGGGACAGGGGAGGGGACAGGAGGAGGAAGACAAGGGAAGGAGATGAGGGGACAGAGAAAAGGGACAGGGGATGGGGGAGACAGGTGAGGGGACAGGTGAGGTGACAGGGGAAAAAGCCAAGGGAGGGGACAGGGGGAGGAAGGCAGGGGAAGGGGACAGGGGAATAAGAAAGGGAGAATGAAAAGGGGAAGGGGACAGGGAAAGACGACAGGGGAAAGGGGCAATGGAAGAAGACAGGGGAGGAAGACAGGAGAAGGGGAAAAGGGAGTAAGACAGGGAGAGGGGGAAGAGGAGAGGGGGAGAAGACAGGAGAGGGGACAGGAAATATGACAGGGAGAGGGGGAAAAGGGACAGGGGAAGAAGACAGGGGAGGGGACAGGGACAAGGGAAGAAGACAGGGGAGGGGACAAGGGAATACGACAAAAAGGGAAGGTGAGAGGGGAAGAAGACAGGGGAAAGGGGCAAGGGAAAGACAGGGGAGGGGACAGGGACAAGGGAAGAAGACAAGGGAAGAAGACAGGGGAGGGGACAGGGACAAGGGAAGAAGACAGGGGAGGGGACAAGGGAAGAAGACAGCAAAAGGGACAGGGGAAGGGGCATGGGAGGGTAAAGGGACAAGGGAAGAAGACAGGGGAGGGGACAGGAGGAGGAAGAAAGGGGGAGGGACAGGGGAAGAAGACAGTGGAGGGGACAGGGGAAAGGAGAAGGGGACAAGGTAAAAAAAAGACAGGAAAAGGGAACTTAGGAAAGGGACAAAGGAAGGGGATTTGGAGAAAAAATTTTTTTTTAGAAAGAAACAACATAGGGGGGTTATTCCCTGCCCCAAATAAGACAAACCCCAGCTGTGGTTTCACAAAACTAGACATTATTACCCAGAAGAACAAAGTAGTATCTTGCTGCAGTCACTTAATTTCATGCACAATACTATCTCACACACTATACTATCTTATGCACTTTACTAGCTCATGCATCATACCCTCTCATGCATCATACCCTCTCATGCACTATACCATCTCATACACTATACTATCTCATGCATCATACCCTCTCATGCATCATACCCTCTCATGCACTATACCATCTCATACACTATACTATCTCATGCATCATACCCTCTCATGCACTATATCATCTCATGCATTATACTATATCATGCATCATACCCTCTCATGCACTATACCCTCTCATGCACTATACCATCTCATACACTATACTATCTCATGCATCATACCCTCTCATGCACTATACCCTCTCATGCACTATACCATCTCATACACTATACTATCTCATGCATCATACCCTTTCATGCATCATACCCTCTCATGCACTATACCATCTCATACACAATACTATCTCATGCATCATACCCTCTCATGCACTATATTATCTCATGCATTATACTATATCATGCATCATACCCTCTCATGCACTATACCATCTCATACACTATACTATCTCATGCATCATACCCTCTCATGCATCATACCCTCTCATGCACTATACCATCTCATACACTATACTATCTCATGCATCATACCCTCTCATGCACTATATCATATCATGCATTATACTATATCATGCATCATACCCTCTCATGCACTATACCCTCTCATGCACTCTACCATCACATACACTATACTATCTCATGCATCATACCCTCTCATGCACTATATCATCTCATGCATTATACTATCTTATGCACTTTACTAGCTCATGCATCATACCCTCTCATGCATCATACCCTCTCATGCATCATACCCTCTCATGCACTATACCATCTCATACACTATACTATCTCATGCATCATACCCTCTCATGCACTATACCATCTCATACACTATACTATCTCATGCATCATACCCTCTCATGCACTATATCATCTCATGCATTATACTATATCATGCATCATACCCACTCATGCACTATACCCTCTCATGCACTATACCCTCTCATGCACTATACATCTCATGCACTATGCTATCTTATGCATCATACCGCCTCATGCACATACTATCTCAGGCATCATACCCTCTTGTGCACTATACTATATCATGTATCATACCCTCTTATACATCATACCCTCTCATACGCTATACCATCTCATACACTATACTATCTCATGCATCATACCCTCTCATGCAAGACAAAAGACAGAAAAGTGCACTCTCATCAAGTGGAGTTTATTAACAAGCGCACAAGATAAAATAGTACTTACAGAATATCAGATAAAATCAGCATGTATAACCCTCGGGGTGAAATCTGGTGTGGACTGCGGTTAACCTCACTGAACAGCTGGCAAATAAGCATATGTATGCATATATTGTCCAGATAGTGTAGCCCAATGCGTTTCTCCCGGGTTTCGACCGTATCAACAAAGCGTATCTTACCCTCTCATGCACTATACCCTCTCATGCACTATACTATCTCATGCACTAAACCATCTCATGCACTAAACCATCTCATGCACTATGCTATCAGATGCACTATACAATCTCATGCACTATACTATCAGATGCACTATACCATCTCATATACTATACTATCTTATGCACTATACCCTATATCTCATGTATCATACCCTCTCATGTATGTGTATATATATATATATATATATATATATATATATATATATACCCTATATCTCATACACTATAGCCTCTCATGCACTATACCCTCTCATGCACTATACCCTCTCGTGCACTATATCATCTTGTGCACAATACCATATCGTGCACAATACCATATCGTGCACTATACCATCTCATGCACTATGCTATCAAATGCACTATACTATCTCATGTACTATACCATCTCATGCATCAAACCCTTTCATGCACTATACTATCTCATGTTTCATACCCTCTCATGCACTATACCATCTCATGCATCATACCCTCTCATGCACTATACATCTCATGCACTATGATATCTTATGCATCATACCCCCTCATGCACTATACTATCTCAAGCATCATACCCTCTCGTGCACTATACTATCTCATGTATCATACCCTCTCATACATGATACCCTCTTATACGCTATACCATCTCATACGCTATACTATCTCATAAATCATACCCTCTCATGCACTATACTATCTCATGCTCATACCCTCTCATGCACTATACCCTCTCATGAACTATACCCTCTCATGCACTATACCCTCTCATGCACTAAACCATTTAATGCACTATGCTATCAGATGCACTATACTATCTCATGTATCATACCGTCTCATGCACTATACTATCAGAAGCACTATACCATCTCACACACTATACCATCTCGTGCACGACACCATCTCATGCACTATACTATCTCCCCCTATAGTCTTTGGCTAATATGTGAATCATCTTCATTGTCATCTGAAAATCCTGATTGTAATAGTCCTGCCCTGATCCAGTCATGTAGAATATGGATCAGCACCTGGTCTTGATCATTTTATGAGACACCATAAAGCAAACAGGAACAAACTGCTTAGTTATCCTTTTCTTAAAGAAAAATATATTTTGCTCATGTTCCATCTAGGAAGTTTTCTAGAAGAGTTTCTTTGGTAGCAAAAAGCTTTGTGTGGCCTAAAACAGACAGAAATATGTTTGTCTGTATCTACTAATCTTTCTATTTGAAACAGAAGCTGAGCAACATTGTGCAAACAATAAATCATAGTGATTCAGATCATACAATGTACAGAGATGTCAAGGACACAGGTCCAATGTATCAGGCTGTAAGCTTGTTAATAATTCTGTATTTGCAGCTCTGGCCTCAGACATGTGCTGGGACTTGTGATTTATCACCCAGTAGTGGCCGTGATATAACAGTGTAGCTGCTTATCTAGGATAGGCTGCCCACTCTAGGTTGATTCATTAACAGTGGAGAGCCATAAAAAAATAGAATAAGGCAAAGCAAACGTAACAAAGTTGTGGAATATGGTCAGCATCAGGGGACGTACACACTACTACAAGATAAATAATGACCCTGTGTCTGATGGGGCAGCCTTGGGGGATAAATCAGACGCTGAAGTCTGGACATGGCAGTATGTATATATATATATATATATATATATATATATATATATATATATATATATATATACATATATATGTATATAATCAGACACTACAATCTGGACATGGTAGTATATATATATATATATATATATATATGTATATATATATATATACGCATATATATATATACACATACATACAGTGTTCTGGCTGCGCACCATAAATCTGAAACATATGTATGACATAAAAATATCCCATTAAATCAAAGTTTATTTTCCCTACCTGAGACCCCAATCAGTGTTAAACAAGTCAGATATTTCTGGGTGGGAACAAGTAAACTCGGGCATTAGTGCAAGTTTCATTTTCAATTTTTTTGTAAGACTTAAAAACAAATTATATAACGTCTTCAAGTAAATCCTATGTGTTTTGACAAAATAGTATTGGCAGTTGTGTTAAATCCCATACAATACAATCCAAGTAATCTATCTTGTAAGCACCCAGATTGGTTTGTGCAAGCAGAATGAGTTCTCAAACAATTTCTTTTAAGATAGAATTCATAAAATCATTTCTTAAATGGGACGTGAACCCAGGACACTTGGACAATGGAAATGAGTTGCTCTATTACTCAAATGGACATTAAAGGCCTCAAGGTATTAATATAAATTGTTTAATTAAATGTAGTTAAACAACATTACAAAATACTTTTTATTTTCGCCTTTCCTGTAATTTTTTTTCTTTTCTTCAAATTTTTATTTTAGATTTAAAAACAGAATAGGGCACACAAGGAATATGAGTTGATATAACATGGTACATGGTATGTGTCCTATTATATTACATTTTCATTTGCAATATACATTACTGAAAAACACAGATCAGAAGTGAGCAACACATATGTACAATACACACATTTGTTTCAGTGTCAAAGTTATATAGTAAAACGTTGCCCAAACATCAAATGTAAAATAAACCTCAATTTTCCTTATAGAATAAGAGTTAGATATCCCCTTTATAGATATTAAAGTATACAATAGCATATTTATCCCCTCCGCTAACTATAGCTATAACCTAAAGGGGAGTTCCCGGGGAAAAAGAACAGGAAGGGCCACTCTTAGACCCTAGAAATTAAAGGGACACTGAACCCAATTTTTTTTCTTTTGTGATTCAGACAGAGCATGCAATTTTAAGCAACTTTCTAATTTACTACTATTATCAAATTTTCTTCGTTCTCTTGCTATGTTTATTTAGAAAAAGAAGACATCTAAGCTTGTTTATTAGTTCAGTACTTTGGACAGCACTTTTTTATTGGTGGATGAATATATCCACCAATTAGCAAGAACAACCCAAGTTGTTCACCAAAAATGGGCTGGCATCTAAACTTACATTCTTGCATTTCAAATAAAGATACCAAGAGAATGAAGAAAATTTGATAATAGGAGTAAATTAGAAAGTTGCTTAATATGTCATGCTCTATCTGAATCGTGAAAGAAAAAAATTGGGTTCAGTTCAATATATATTTACACCTATGCTAGTGACAAGATAATGATTAAGAAAGTAGAGAAAATAGGTGGCTATGATGAACAGATATTAAATAGGTGCTGGTGAACTTGCAAAACTTAGAATTACTTAAAGATGCAGTGTAGGAGCTAGTAGCAGATGTTACCAGGTATATAGCAAATTAGGAATAGCTGACCTGCATTAGAGAAACCATTACCCTTAAGGGAAGGCAGTAGAGGACTCAATACGTGGAGGAATATTATAGTGACTGCATATATACTAGGGATGGGCGAATGTTTCGCAACATTCGAAAAACGGCACGAATTTTAACACATTCATTCGTTTGAATCGAATTTCGAATGTTTACAACATTCTAACATTCGATTTTCGAATGTTCGGTTTCGAATTTTACAATTACATTAGAAAATATTATTTTCGAAAAATTTGAATTTAGATTGAAATAGTATTTCTAATGCTTTTTCTTTAAATGTACGGTAATATTCGAATTATGCAATATTCGAATTCGAAAAATTCGAATTTAGATTGTAATAGTATTTCTAATGCTTTTTCTTTAAATGTAATATTCGAATTATGCAATACGTGTATTCGACTTCAAAAAATTCGAATTTAGATTGTAATAGTATTTCTAATGCTTTTTCTTTAAATGTAATATTCGAATTATGCAATATTCGAATTAAAAAATTCGAATTTATATTCGAATTCGAAAAATTCGAATTTATATTCGAATTCGAAAAATTCGAATTTATATGTTTGTAATAGTATTTCTAATGCTTTCTTTAAATGTAATATTCGAATTATGCAATATTCTATATGGAAACATTTGAAATGATATATTTGTATCTATTATGTATCAATTTACTAGATTCCCGCCCTACCACATGAACTATTGAACTTCTGAATAGTATTTGTTAAATAGAATGTTAAATTCAAAATTTCGAATGTGGACATTCGATATAATTATAAACATTCGAATTTGAAAGTGACATTTGAAAACTGTAAATAACATTCGATTTTTGAATTTTTAAGAATATTCGTTATTATCGACATTCGGATTTAGAATTCGAATTTCGGTAATAACATTCGTTCTACATTCGAAATTCGAAAATTTACACATTCGCCCATCCCTAATATATACTCAAGGAGAATGAAAAAGCTGCATCAAATCTCACCCCAGTATCAAACTATATCTACACAAATGTATTGATATAGAGTATAATTAAGATAAACGTGGAGGCAGAGATTACAATGGTAGACTACAACTCTCTAGTATTGTGGAGTCTTGTGTATAATTATTGCTCACAATAGACCTTTGGGAGTTTGTGTATAAAATTCTTACATATGTTATGCGCATTACGAGCTAGCCCTAGAAGACTTAATTATATACTATTGTAATAGAGGGAATGTTTGCCGGCCAATTCTTTTTTGGGGGATATATTGAGCAGTTACTAGTGTGTCAACGCACAAAATATAAGGGAATTCTGAGTTGTCCCTTCAGTTTAATAGCTTAATAGTCTGGTATATATTCATATCTCATGGGAGAGCCTAGTGGAAAATAATGACTGCAGCCTAAAGTAGGTTAGACAACAATTAAGAAAGTATTGTTATTTATATAATTATAACAGTAACACTGTAGATACTGAGAGGTAGGTATGAGCAGGTAACAGTCTTCAACCGATTCTCAGACAAAGTTTCCTCACAAATGTAATGGCTAGTTTACCTACTGAAAGTCTTGGACTGGAGACAATCTCCCTGAGCAGGATACACAGATCGTTAAAGTTTTTAATGAGCTCAGGAAAACTGCTCATGTGCCCCAGAGTCCTGATTCTTATGTCTTACTTATCCGATTCCAAGTGGTAGGGTATGGAGCTCTGAAGATAGACGGTCATAGCATTCTGCTGTCATCCAACCTACTCCGGGTTTAACTAGTGTCCATTCCGAATGCCGGTACATAGTGCTGTACGCAAGAGATAGAATCCCTTTCATCTCCTCTTCTGTCCTGAGCTTGCTCCCATGAGAGGTGGATGTGTTCTCGTCGTAGCCCTCTTGGTGTAACACAGGCTTGGTTATATGAAATGCCTGTCTCTGGCTAAAGCCCTTCTCAACCACAGCGTTGCAGAGTATGTTGGAGTTGACGGTGCACTTATAATTGTTAGCCTGGGGAAGGTGACTTGTGTCCAGATCAACAGTGGTGTCTGTCTTTTTCTTGGTGCTTTCATTTTGCTGCACAGTTTCCCTTGTTTTGGACAGCACATCTGTCTCCTTTTGAGTTGGATTGATATCATCCTCAGGTAGGGTCTGTGTAAAATATCTGGATGGGGTCGTAGTTAGCTCTGTATTATTCCTTAGGGATCAGAGGTTCTCAGGAGCTCTTGAGTCACCATGTTCGACAAGACTTTGTCTATTTTCACCTTGTTTAGGTGTCAAGTGATTTATGGCTTGACCAGCATCTGTCGGGTTTGTTTCACACGTGGGGGTTTCTCCAATATAGGTTTAGGCAGCGGCTATCTGTTGTTCCAGTCGTGAGAAGTGGTCATTCAGGATAGTGCATATCTTCTCCAACAGAATAGCTGAACTAGGCCCCATTCAGTTAATATATTTTGTATTTATTTAGGAATTGTCAGTGATTATGCACTGTATACCCGGCGTACAAGATACCAGAGGGGGGGGGGGGGGTGTTGAGTGTTTCTCACTGAAGAGCCTGCCTTAGGCCTCACCGCTCCGGATTGGCAAGCAGGAGTAGAAGTCTCTATGAAGGCATATCGCTGGAATCAGCTTGGTTTACAGATTCAGATAATCCAAAAATTAGAGGTGGATGATTTTATAATTCACTGATAATAGGCAAATTATCTGTGATCTACTCAGAGCAGCCAATATTGTGACCATTCAAGGTGCTGCCCAAAGACACGCCCCTGCCTTCCTTTCCTGTAATTTAATTCTGAATATTGTGGTCTACCAATTCATATTAAAGAGACAGTCTAGACAAAATTAAACTTTCATGCTTCAGATAGGGCATGCAGTTTTTAATAACTTTCAAATTTACTTTTATCATCAAATTTGCTTTGTTCTCTTGGTATTCTTTTTGAAAAGCTAAACCTAGGTAGGCTCATGTGCTAATTTCTAAGCCTTTAAAGGCTTCCTCTTATATCAGTGTATTTGAAGAAAGTTCAAAGGCCAGAAACGTTTGAGGAGTGGCAGAGGTGCTTTCGGGTGCTAGCTACTTGCTACATTGACAAGTGGCCATCGCAAGGCCATAATCTCTTCAAATATGAGGATACGATCGATGATATCCGTGCCATATTTAAAGAAGGCGCATGGCGGGAATATGATATGGCGTTTCGCAGGAAGATGGTGGGTAACCCTCTCCTGCATTTCGGGACTAAGGAGCTTGACCTGTGGTCAAAGCTGGGCGTGGAAGGGGGTGCGTTAGGCTCCCCTGTTCCTCGCCAGGGTCCTATTAGATTGGCGCCGAAACAAAAGAGGCGCGGCAGGGAATGCTGGAAGTTCCAGGATAAGCAATGTGACAGGGGGGCTGGCTGCTCCTTTCGTCACATCTGCAAATTCTGTAGCGGTCCACACCAGGGGGAAGATTACAGCAAGCGCAGGGAGTCTGGGGCAGATAAGCCTTCCCCCAGAGGGGGCCCTGGGTACAAGGGCCCCAACCCCTCTTAGAGCGGAAGCCATGGAGCCATGGCTGGCTCACTACCCCGATCGGAGGGCAGCGCATTTGCTCTGGTCTGGGTTGCGGGAGGGGTTCCATATTCCGGTAGAAGGGGACGTGCGGGGTTCTGTAATACACAGAAACCTCAAGTCGGCTTACGAATTCCCGGGTGTAGTTCGGGAGAAGCTGGGTAAGGAAGTTGCCTTGGGGAGAGTGGTTGGCCCATTCTGGGATAAGCCACTGGTGGATTTGGTGGTGTCTCCATTGGGGGTGGTCCCCAAGAAGGACACGGGCAAGTTCAGGCTCATTCATCATCTGTCTTTCCCGAGGGGGGGGTCAGTGAATGATGCCATTGACCCTGAGGCGAGTTCAGTGCATTACCAGTCCTTTGATGACGCGCTCGGGATTGTCAGGGGCAAAGGGGCGAGGGCCTTAATGGCGAAACTGGACATTGAGTCAGCGTTTCGTTTACTCCCCCTGCATCCGTCGGCCTTCAGGCTTATGGGCATGAAGGTGGATGGGGCATTCTATGTGGATAAATGTTTTCCCATGGGATGCTCGCTTTCATGTGCACTGTTTGAATGTTTTAGTTCCTTTCTGCATTGGGTAGTGCAGTGGGAATCTGGGGGCGGGGCAGTGGCTCACTACCTGGACGACTTTTTGCTGGTGGGTGAGGCGGATTCGGAGGAATGCGCACGCATGATGGTGGTCATGCAAGAGATGATGGGTAGATTTGGGGTGCCTCTAGCTGATGACAAGACACAGGGCCCCTGTACGCGCCTCACTTTCCTCGGTATCGAAATCGATACCGCGGCTGGGGTTTGTAGATTACCGCAAGACAAGGTCGACCGCCTATTGCAGGTGGTTTTGTCAGTGCGTAAAGCCAGCTCTATCTCTCTTAAAGAGTTGCAGTCATTGTTGGGACTGCTGAACTTTGCTGGCAGGGCTATACCCATGGGGAGGGTATTTAACAGGCGGTTGGAGAGTCGGCTGCAGGGCCCTAACGCGCGGCGCTCGAGGATAGAAGTGTCTGCAGAGATGAGGGACGACCTCAGCGTCTGGGAGGAATTTCTAAAGAAATTTAACAGGGTTTGCCTATGGAGGGAAGGCCCTGTTTCCAATCAAGTGTTGCACCTATTTACGGATGCGGCAGGGGGCTTCGGTTATGGGGCTTACCTTGCGGGCGAATGGAGCGCGGCTCCATGGCCCGAGGATTGGGTTTCGGCCGGTTTAACAAAAAACCTAACTTTGTTGGAACTTTTTCCGATCATAGTAGCAATAGAACTATGGGGGCAGCGGCTGGCAAATCGGGCGGTGGTTTTTTGGTCAGACAACATGAGTGTTGTTTATGCCATAAACCGGTTGTCGGCTTCGTCACCCAGGGTGGTCACGTATCTGCGACACCTGGTGTTGCGCTGCTTGCAGTTGAATGTACGATTCACGGCACGTCATGTCCCGGGGGTGCACAACGTCATAGCCGATGCTCTCTCTAGATTTCAGTGGGATCAGTTTAGGAGGGTTGCGCCATTGGCTGCAAGTACAGGTCTAATTTGCCCTCAATTTCTTTGGCAGATGGCGGGGGTTGGGAAAGTGTCCTTCCCCTAGTACGGGCGTCCTTGGCACCTAAGACTTGGTGTGCTTACGAGAAACACTGGAGATTGTGGGTCTGCTTCGCCGACCAGCAAGGGTTCTCCGTGCAGAGGGCTACGCAGGTACAGGTGCTGGAATGGTTAGCGGGGTTACATAAGCAAGGTGTCTCTAGGCTGTCGGCGCAGAGTAGGTTAACGGCCGTCTCTTTCTTTAATAAGTCACTCGGCATAGGGGATTTCTCGCGGTCTTTCCTGGTGAAGCAGGTAATGAAAGGTTGGGGGCGGTTGTCCCCTCGAGTGAACGATCGCAGGGAGCCTATCACACCCTTACGGTTGAAGGCATTGGTGGGCACCCTGCGGTCGGTTTGCACTTCAAAGTTTGAGGCTTTGTTATTTAGGACAGCATTCTCAATTGCTCTAGCAGGGGCTTTGAGGGTTGGTGAAGTGGCAGCTTCATCAAAAAGCGATACCACAGGGGGGATACAATGGGAGCATGTTCGGCCGTTGGAGGATGGTCTGCTGCTCCTTGTACCTAGGTCCAAAACGGATCCGCTGGGTAGGGGCGCATGGCTTCCTTTGAGGAAGCATGATTTTCCGGAGTGCTGCCCGGTTCGGAACTATGAGGCTTATTGTGAGGTTCGACCGAAGGGTTTTCGGCGGCTCCTTATCCACGAAGATGGCACCGCTTTAACTTTATACCAATTTAAGAAGGTTCTATCCTTGGCAGCGTCCGCTGCTGGGCTGGATCCTTCGCGAATTGCCCCCCATTCATTCCGGATTGGGGTGACTACTAGCGCAGCTAGCAGTGGGGTGTCGGAGGCAGGCATCAAGAATTTGGGGCGCTGGAAATCGGGGAGATTTAAGTCATACATTCGCCCTCTGGGGGGTGAGTCTTGTTAAGTTTTGGGAATTGTTGTTTTCCTGTTCCTTGTAGTTGGTTCAGTTGTGTATCTGTGTTTGCAGGTAGGGCTGCGCCCACGAAGCGTGTCTGGATAGTGGGTCACTCCTTTGTGCACTGGGCGTCCATCAGGGCGTCGCAGCGGCCGGATGGACAGCAATTGGGGATTTCAAGATCCAGAGCTAGTGTGCGGTGGCTAGGGCGCAGAGGGTTAACCTGGGAAGAATTACCTGCTTTGCTCCAGGATGCACATAGGAGGTGGGGTCAGCCCCATATCATTGTTTTGCATCTGGGGGGGAACGACATGGGGTCGGTTCCTGTCTTGGACTTGATCA
The DNA here is from genome assembly GCF_027579735.1 of Bombina bombina. NCBI lineage: Eukaryota > Metazoa > Chordata > Amphibia > Anura > Bombinatoridae > Bombina > Bombina bombina. Next base: position 157,930,760 of record NC_069508.1, read on the forward strand.
GGAGGATGGCTTCAGATGTCCGCTGGGTGTGTGCTTGGCTCGCTGATGTCAGAATTGGTTGGTCCAACATGGTTGCACGACTGCGTTGGCGATACATTGTGAATCAGAGGACTGCATACAATGTTAGGAAGAAGCTTAACAGGGAGATGGGGAGAACGGTCACGGCGTTAGGTGGTTTTGCCATTAGGCATGATGCAATAACAGCTGACAATAAGGCTCTTTACCGCAAGGACGGCGTTCACCTCACGGGACATATTTCTAGCTGACATTCGCAAAGCACTTTTATTGTTTGTCTAGTTGTTTAGTTTATAAAAAAAAAAAAAAAAAAAAAAAGAATTCTGGTTAGGTATATTTATATGTTGTATAGGAGCTAGTCAGTTGTGGCGGCAAGAGGTTGACTCTTGTGGCGGTCGGTCAGGGCCTAGAGAGCGGGCAGGGGGCGAGATGAGTGATGTCATGGGATGGGGGAGGTGACACCCACTAGGTGCCGACCTAGGGGTTACTCCCCCCTACGAATCTTAGGCAAATACCTCTATAGCTTACAGCTCTCTCTCCCTGCCAATTGGGCGTGGCAGCCTGCCACGTTGCAAACACTGTGTAGGGCCCTGACCGTCTGTCAGTAAGGGTTAATTTAGCTAGTCTTGGCCGCCACCAGCGAAGAACTAATATAGTTAGTTATTTATCTATTTAAAGTTGCCTATTTGGCATAGTTGAATAAGCCTAGTTTTAAAGGCTTATTGTTATTAATAAATGTGACCGTGACCGGTCTTTAGCCCATATAACCTGTTGTCAAGTGTTTTTATTTATTCATTTTGTTGGTACAAGAAAGACGTAATAGGAGGTTTATCCCTTATGAATTAGACATTATTTTAAACATAGATACAAGCAAGGTCACACATAACCTCTCTATGTAAATGCTCTTCTTTAGATATTTGTTTCAGTAAACCATTCACATAAACTTGATTTGATAAGTGTAATATTTATGGACTATATAAACCAATTTAGATGATGTGAGGTCATTCTTTATGTCTATATGACCCCTGAAGTAATACAGAACCGAGACCTTAAAATTCAATCACGTTTTCCTATGTTCAATTCATGAGCTTGTGGATCTGCACAACAATGTTCCATTTTCAGAGTTCACAATCAATATATTTGTGAAATACCATAAGATTGTAGTTTGTTTGCATCTCATTTTGGAACACAGCTATCCATGACAAAACCTTTGCATAAAAACAGAAAATGTTATATTTGCATTAAAATAATGATTAGTAGATAGAATATAGAAATAAAAACGATATGGATTATTTTCCTTTTTAAACCTGGCGTGTCATATCCCGTAGCCTCCTTCTCTAAAAATGTTAAAAGCTACACTTTTCACTAAAACTATCTCAAAGCTTTTTACAGCAATTTACCTAAAATGTTCCACTTTAGCATCAGTTGCCAATCGCAACAGATATTAAATCAGCAAAAAAAACATTATAATAATAGCTATGCAAAAACAGGACTTGCTGCTTCTGTACGATGGTGGGATAGTGTATGTATTGGATGGAAAGTATCTCTCTCCCCTAGAGGCAACCTCTATTTTATTATTATCGTTTTTTTGTAGAGCGCCAACAGATTCCGCAGCGCTAATATTAATCCGCTACTATTGTGGAGCAGTTAATATATTTTTATTATATTAAAGGGACAGTCTACTCCAGAATTTATATTGTTTAAAAATATAGATATCCCTTTATTACCCATTCCCCAGTTTTGCACAACCAACACTGTTATATCAATATAGTTTTTTACCTCTGTGATTACCTGGTATATATACCGACTGCCCCCTTATCTCAGTTCTTTCCACAGACTTGCATTTTAGACAATCAGTGCTGACTCGTAAATAACTCTGTGGGAATGAGCACAATGTTTATCAATATGGCATACATGAACTAGCGCTGTCTAGCTGTAAAAAAAATTGTCCAAATGCACTAAGATAAGAGACGGCCTTCATGGGCTTAGAATTTAGCATATGAGCCTACCTAGGTTTAGCTTTCAAAAAAGAATAGCAAGAGAAGAAAGTTGGGTAAAATTGGATGCCCTATTTGAATCATGAAAGTTTAATTTTGACTAGACTGTCCCTTTAAAAAGAACAACTTTAACTGCTGCACTAACCAATTTGTATATAGGTAAAGAAAAAACAGCCATTCAAAATTTAAAACCCAATTCACCCACAGAAAAAAGAGCACTTTTAACCAAATATGGGCTAGATTACAAGTTGAGCACAAAATATTGCTTACGCAAAAGCGATATTTGCACTCAACTTAGTAACACCAGCGCTCGCAAATGTGTGCTGGTATTACAAGTGAGGTTCAATGCGAACGCGACATTGCATTTTCATTGCACGGAAACATTGAGCTTGCGGTAGCAATAACTAGCAACTTGTAATGGCTGGTTATTTATTGTATGGCCGTAAAGGAGTGAAATATGCCCATTTGTGGGCATGTGATAAATTAGCGCTCCCCTTTTAATCTAACAAATTATATTTTACCTGAGGAAGGGGCATGGCCTTGAAACACATCAGGTTCACCGCAGTCTGTGTAAAATATTTTTTGCTATTATCTTTGCTTAAAATTTTTTATTTTTGTGATTTTGTTTTTGTGGAAACCCTGAATACAGACAATAGGAAAAGGAGGGAGGGGTTCTACTTATCCCCTAAAAAATAGAATTTGATTCAATCTTAATAAGATCAGATTGAACTACACACCCATATTTAATAATGTAAAATTAAAGAAAACATCTTTTTTATTATTATTATTATTATTATTATTATTATTATCCGGTATTTGAAGAGAGCTAACAGATTCTGCAGCGCTGACCTTAAGAAAAAGTTGTATTGAAATTTGGATTACATTTATAAGTCATTTTCAAAGAAACACATATAGTGCTTTTAAATTGCAGCAGAACATATAGAATCCCATAACCTGATATTGTTTTATTTATTGATCATTAAATGTTAAAGGGACACTGAACTTAAATTTTTCTTTTGTGATTCAGTTAGAGCATGCAATTTTAAGCAACTTTCTAATTTACTCCTATTATCACATTTTCTTCATTCTCTTGGTGTCTTTATTTGAAAAGAAAGAGTGTAAGATTAGATGCCGGCCCATTTTTGGTGAACAACCTGGGTTGTTCATGCTGATTGGTGGATAAATTCACCCACCAATAAATAAGGGCTGTCCAGAGGCTGAACTAAAAATTGGCTGGCTCCTTAGCTTAGATGCCTTTTCAAATAAAGATAGCACGAGAACGAAGACAAATTGATATTAGGAGTAAATTTGAAAGTTGCTTGAAATTGCATGCTCTATCTGAATCACGAAAGAAAAAATTGGGTTCAGTGTCCCTTTAAGTTTTATTTATAGAAACACAATCAGAATAAGACAATTCATTATATTTGAGCTGAATTCTTTTACTGCCTGCTTCTTTGTTAGGCTCAATCACAATACTGGTTTATGAAAATATTATTATTTGACAAATATTATCTAGAACTAATCACATTCGGCTAGATTACAAGTTATGGCGTTATGGCTGCTCGCTAATTTCTTGTACGTTATTTTCATCACTATTACAGGTTTGAAAAAACGCGGCTTCCGCAGGCGATCTGGTGGCGTTGAGCTCCATGCTTCACTCAAATATAAGCGCTGCTTTGACGTGCTCGTGTACAATTTCCCCATAGACATCAATGGGGAGAGCCGGCAAAAAAAAAGCCTAACACCTGCAATCGGGGAAACAAAAGCTGTCTATGGGAAAAGAAAAAGTTACATTTAAACCTAACACCCTAACATAAAATCTTAATACCCCTAATCTGCTGCCCCCGACATCGCTGCAACCTATATAATTTTATTAACCCCTAATCTGCCACCCTTAACATTGCCGCCACCTAAATAAAACTATTAACCCCTAATCTGCTGCTCCCGATATCGCCGCCACCTACATACAGTTATTAATCCCAAATCTGATGCCCCAGCATTGCTGCCACCTAAATACACTTATTAACCCCTAATCTGCTGCCCTGAACATTGCCGCCACCTACATTACAGTTATTAACCCCTAATCTGCCGCCCCCAATGTCGCCGCCATTATACTAAAGTTATTAACACATAAACCTCTGGCCTTCAACATCACTAACACTAAATAAATATTAACCCCTAAACCTAACCCTAATGTAACCCTAACCCTAAGCATAACCCTACCCCTAACGTAACCCTAAGCCTAAATCTAACCCTAACCCCCCCTAACTAAAATATAATTAAAATAAATCTAAATAAATCTTACAATTATTACCTAAATAATTCCTATTTAAAACTAAATACTTACCTATAAAATAAAACCTAAGCTAGCTACAAAATAACTAATAGCTATATTGTAGCTAGCTTAGGTTTTATTTTTATTTCACAGGTAAGTTTGTATTTATTTTAACTAGGTAGACTAGTTACCTAATTAAAATAAATTCAAAGTTACCTGTAAAATAAAACCTAACCTGCCTTACACTAAAACCTAACATTACAATAAAATAAAATAAATTAAATTAAATAAAATACAATGACCTAATTTACAAAAAAAATAAACACCAAATTACACAAAATAAAAAACGAAATGATCAAAAATAAAAACTAATTACTCCTAATCTAATATCCCTATCAAAATAAAAAAGCCCCCCCCCCAAAAAAAAACCCCATAGCCTACAATAAACTGCCAATGGCCCTTAAAAGGGCCTTTTGCGGGGCATTGCCCCAAAGAAATCAGCTCTTTTACCTCTTTTAACTGTAAAAAAATATATACAAACAACAGTAAAATCCACCACCCAACCAACCAAACCCCCCAAATAAAAATCTAAATAACCCTAAGCTAACCATTGCCCTGTAAAGGGCATTTGGATGGGCATTGCTCTTAAAAGAGCATTTAGCTATTTTACATTGCCCAAACCCTAAGCTAAAAATAAAACCTACCCAATAAACCCTTAAAAAAACCTAACACTAACCCCCGACGATCCACTTACAGTTTTCAAAGACCAGACATCCACCCTCATCCAGGCGGCAGAAGTCTTCATCGAAGCCGGCAGAAGTCCTCATCGAAGCCGGCAGAAGTCATCATCCAAGCAGGCAGAAGTCCTCATCGAAGCCGGAAGAAGTCCTCATCGAAGCGGGCAGAAGTCTTCATCCAGACGGCATCTTCTATCTTCATCCATACGCCGCGGAGCGGGTCCATCTTCAAGACATCCGGCGCGGAGCATCCTCTTCTTCTGATGGTCGCTGTAGAATGAAGTTTCCCTTTAAGTGATGTCATCCAAGATGACATCCCTTACATTCCGATTGGCTGATGGAATTCAGCCAATAGGAATTAAAGGGTAAAAATCCTATTGGCTGTTGCAATCAGCCAATAGGATTGAGCTTTCATCCTATTGGCTGATTCAATCAGCAATATGATTGAGCTCACATTCTATTGGGTGATTGGAATATCTACTAACTTTAGATGGCAGTACGGAACTTGTCATTTTAGGGTGTAACGCTCACTTTTAGGCCTCACCGCAAAACTCATAATACCGGTGCTATGGGAGTCCCATTGAAAAATGACTTTTATAAAAGTGCGGTACTGACGTTGCGTGATGGCCAAAAAGGTGTGCGGTACACCTATTCTGACAAGACTTGTAATAACGGCGTTAGGGAAAAAGCATCGTTATGAAGCATAATGATGCTTTTTCACTCATAACGCAAAACTCGTAATCTAGCTGTTTATTAAGTACAACTCATATACACATCTCCATTACATTATTATGTTATGTGCATCTATCTATCTATCTATCTATCTAGATATCTATCATCTATCCATCTATCTATCCATCTATCTAGATATCTATCTATATATCTATCTAATGCTCTATCTACCGATCTATCTATCTATCTATCTATCTATCTATCTATCATCTATCCATCTATCTATTGATCTATCTATCCATCTATCGATCTATCTAGATATCTATCTATCTATTGCTCTTTCTACCGATCTATCTATCTATCTATCAATCATCTATCCAGATATCTATCTAGATATTTATCTATCTATCCAGATATCTATCTAGATAGCTATCTATCCATCTATCCATCCGTCTGTATTTTTACCTGTTTGTCTATAAACAAAACACAGAGGACTATATTATAAGTGGCAAACTAAAGTTAGTTTTTGTTGCGGATTTGCAACCGTGCTTATGTGCGTGTGTATGTATGTATGTATGTATGTATATATATATATATATATATATATATATATATATATATATATATATATGTGTGTGTATTTATGTATTTATATAGATATATACACATTTAAGCACATATACACATGTAAATACATATATACATACAATGGAGCCCTTTCCGCTCAAATATACTTAAATATGAAAAATCTTTTTCAATCAATTTTAATGTTTCACTGTGTTTTACTGCCATTATTTTACATTCCAATGTTCTCCACTAAGATGATATGTGTTTTTCAGAGCTAGCATGGATCATGTGTCTAAAGGTTAAACACAAAAACTGCTCCAACCAATCAGAACAGGTTATTTTTAACCTTTGTGACATATAGAAGACGAGGCACATTAGGTCGGTACGTTAGCTCCTGTCATATCTATGATTTACCAATCACACATTTACATGTTATTTAAAGGCATTCTCAGATATTGCACTTGTGATGTTGTGTTATGTTATGTACAGTGCTCAGTGTATAAAGCAGAGGAAAATGTCTGGGCTGGAACAGCTGTTTTATTTACTGTCACATTATCTTCCAGCTGTTTATGTTAAATAAGGAATATTTAGCTACAAACAAACCAAAGAAGAAATAAAGAGAACAACCAAATCAGAATGGAGAAATTGTAACATTTCTATTATTTTACTACTTGGCCCTGTTGTAAGAAGAACCTATATGTTACAGTATAAACACACATTCAAGAGAACAGATATGGGTAGCAGAGATTCTATTCCATTAGTTTTCAGTAATCCTTTATAACTTCATTATTTGACAGTCATAATTCCCATCAGAATCACATAATCCCCTAATGATTTATTTAATGACCATCACAACCTGTTCAAGCCTCTACCTAAACTCATTAGCTCACTATGCAAACGACTACATCTGCATATTTAAATCAATCATACTTTCCCAGCGCTGGGCATGTTTCATTGACTTTCAACACCCATTACTGCGAGTGCTTGAGGCGTGGACTACATATATGTGCAGAGAGAGATTCCTGCGTCCCACATGACACAAGTCATTACTGATATTTACCAGTGAATCCATCAGTGTCTGCTGAGAGACGCCAGTAACCGGCTGGGCCTCTGTATTCATTAGGGCGACAAATGATTCTGAACGCATTGTTAGTTAATGGTAATGCATATGTTCTGTAAATCTGACACAGGCTATAACTTGTCACTCACACAAGGTCACTTTGCCTGTTGAGTCTAAGACATTTATATGTTTATTCTGCAACTCAACATTAGACTTCAGGATACTTTCCACACGAGGAGGCTCAATGGGTCCTGCAGACCGTGTGAGTTATCTGGCACAAGAGGATAACTGAAAAAATATCAGCACTAATAGCTGTTATTAGTCTGCTAGTAATATTGAAGGACTGAGGTCAAGCCATGTTATCTTAGATAAAATCACAATAAGATGGAATTAGCTCTCTGGATGCATCTAACATTTTCTATAATGTGAAAGAAGAAGGAATAGATATTAAAGGACCAATCAACACAGTAGATTTGCATAATCAACAAATGCAAGATAACAAGACAATACAATAGCACTTAGTCTGAACTTCAAATAAGTAGTAGATTTTTTTTTTACAATTTTAAAAGTTATGTCTTTTTCCACTCCCCCTGTACCATGTGACAGCCATCAGCCAATTACAAATGCATACACGTACCATGTGACAGCCATCAGCCATTCACTAATGCATACACACTTATTCTTGCACATGCTCAGTAGGAGCTGGTGACTCAAAAAGTTTAAATATAAAAAGACTGTGCACATTTTGTTAATGGAAGTAAATTGGAAAGTTGTTTAAAATATCATGCTCTATCTGAATAATGAAAGTTTAATTTTGATTGAGTGTCCCTTTAAAGTATTATAGAGAATAGAGAGTTCAGAGTAATGGGGTAAGCTGGGGTTAGAGGGGTGACCTGGGAAGGTGGCAATCACATTACCTGCTGTATCTCATTGTCTGGTGCTGCAAGCCTGAGATGAGTAGATTTCTGGGGCTAAAATAGAACATCACAGAAAACAGCAAAGAGGGAGTTGTAAGAGCAGAATTTGTGTAGCAGAGCACAATATTTTACTAACAACGCATTTCATTAACAATGAGCTGCCTAACAAATTTAATGACACAACTAGACATGGGTAATCACTGGAGGTTATAGGGGGAGAAGGTTTCCAAAAGCACTTCCAGTTTTTTGTTGCGAACCCCTATTGGGTAAAAAAGTAAAAAATTACTCACCCCTCCCCCCGTTTAGGCCTGATTGTCTAAGCACTCCCATTACTGTCTAAACATTCACATGAGTGTCTAATCACTCCCCTTACTGTCTAACCACATGTCTGATTGTCTAACAACTCCCCTGACTATATGACCACTCCCCTGAGTGTCTTACCACGTCCCTGAATGTCTAACCACAACCCTGACTGTCTAACCACTCCCCTGTGTATCTTACCACAACCCTTACTGGCTAACCACACCCTGAGTGTCTAACTACACACCTGACTGTCTAACCACACACCTGAGAGTCTAACCACACCCTGGACTGTCTAAACACTCATCTGATTGTCTAGCCACACCAGTGACTGTCTAACCATGCCATTGGTTGTCTAGCCACACTGATGACTGTCTAACCATACCTGTCTAGCTACACCCTTGACTGTCTAACCACTCCCCTTACTGTCTAACCACACTCATGACTGTCTAACCCTACCTTGACTGTCTAACCCTGCCAGTAACTGTATTACCATACCAATGACTGTCTAATCATGCCAATGACTATATTACCACATTGATGACTGTCTAACCATACCAGTTACTGTATTGCCATACTGATGACTGTCAAACCATACCAATGACTATATTACCACACCAATGACTGTCTAGCCATGCCAATGATATATTGCCACAATGATGACTGTCTAACCATATGAATTAACACACAGATGACTGTCTAACCCTGCCAGTGACTTTATTACAGAACCGTTCATTGTCTAATCCTGTCAATGACTGTATTACCACACCAATGACTGTCTAGCCATGCCAATAGCTACATTACCATTTGATGACTGTCTAAACATACCAGTGACTGTATTATCACACTGATGACTGTCTAACCATGCCAGTGACTGTATTACCACACCAATGACTGTCCAACCATGCCAATAGCTACATTACCATTTGATGACTGTCTAAACATACCAGTGACTGTATTACCACACCAATGACTGTCTAACCATGCGAAGGACTGTATTACCACACCAATGACTGTCTTACCATATCTATGGCTTTCTAGCTCTGCCCATGGACCATTCAGACTGTTACTTAGAATTCCCATGACCACAGGAGTGTTTGTCTTCCCATAAAAGGGATTCTGGAACTGTGAGTGTGGGTAGCTATAAACTACTAGATACCCCTTGCATCTAAATGTTTAGACATCAGACCCTAGAGCAGATGGCAACACTCATAGCTATGCCCTTTTAAGCAGACTCACTTTCCTGCCAGATGTAAAACCAGGGGCACGATCACATATACGGCGCAGGTTTCGGCACAAGCGTGGGAATCTGCCCCGCCCGTAATTTCACCTCACACATTGGGGTATTACATATACCCCGCCGGCAGTTCAGAAAGTGCCGTAAGTCTGATAAACTAACGATGTCCAGAAATAAACGTAAATACAAATTTCTGGAGTCGCTAGTGACTTACGGCACTTTAGAAACTGCCGGCGCCTAAGAAAAGTAAAGGAAATATCAAATCTCCCTTAACAGTCTAACACGCCTCCCAAAAATAAGCCCAACACGTAAAACCCCTATATCCGCAATCCCCCCTCTCACTTCTAATAATAAATGTATTAACCCCTAGACCAACAACCCCCCACAACGCAATAAGCCTAATTATTAACCCCTAAACAGCCATAGCCCACACCGCAAGTAATAACTAAATTATTAACCCCTAAACCGCCATAGCCCACACCGCAAGTAATAACTAAATTATTAACTCCTAAACCGCCATAGCCTACACCGCAATTAACCTATTCTAGTATTAACCCCTAAACCACCATAGCCCACACTGCAATAAACCTATTCTAGTATTAACCCTTAAACCGCCATAGCCCACATAGCCTATTAAATGTATTAACCCCTAATCTGCCGCCGCCAACGTTGCCGCCACTATAATAAAGTTATTAACCCCTAAACCTAAGTCTAACCCTATCCCTAACACCCCCCAACTTAAATATTATTTAAATAAATCTAAATAATATTACAATTATTAACTAAATTATTCTTATTTAAAACTAAATACTTACCTATAAAATAAACCCTAAGATAGCTACAATATAATTAATAATTACATTGTAGCTATTTTAGGATTTATTTTTATTTTACAGGCAACTTTGTATTTATTTTAACTAGGTACAATAGCTATTAAATAGCTAATAACTATTTAATTGCTACCTAGTTAAAATAACTACAAATTTACCTGTAAATAAATCCTAACTTAAGTTACAATTACACCTAACACTACACTATTATTAAATTAATTAAATAAATTAACTACAATTACCTAAAATTAAATACAATAAAATAAAATAAACTATAGTACAAAAAAAAAACACTAAATTACAGAAAAAAAAGTACAAGAAGTTTAAACTAATTACACCTAATCTAAGCCCCCTAACAAAATAAAAAAGCCCCCCAAAATAATAAAATTCCCTACCCTATACTAAATTACAAATAGCCCTTAAAAGGGCTTTTTGCGGGGCATTGCCCCAAAGTAATCAGCTCTTTTACCTGTAAAAAAAGAAATACAACCCCCCCAACATTAAAACCCACCACCCACACACCCAACCTTACTCTAAAACCCACCCAATCCCCCCTTAAAAAAACCTAACATTACCCCCTTTGAAGATCACCCTACTTTGAGCCGTCTTCACCCAGTCGGGCAGAAGTCTTCATCCGATCCGGGCACAAGTGGTCCTCCAGCCGGGCAGAAGACTTCATCCGATCCGGGCACAAATGGTCCTCCAGCCGGGCAGAAGTCTTCATCCGATCCGGGCAGAAGAGGTCCTCCAGCCGGGCAGAAGTCTTCATGCAAGCGGCATCTTCTATCTTCTTCCATCCGACGAGGAGCGGCTCCATCTTGAAGACATCCGACGCGGAGCATCCTTTCTGGCCGACGGACTAACGACAAATGAAGGTTCCTTTAAATGACGTCATCCAAGATGGTGTCCCTTGAATTCCGATTGGCTGATAGGATTCTATCAGCCAATCGGAATTAAGGTAGGAAAAATCCTATTGGCTGATACAATCAGCCAATCGGATTGAAGTTCAATCCGATTGGCTGATCCAATCAGCCAATAGGATTGACCTCGCATTCTATTGGCTGTTCCAATCAGCCAATAGAAGGCAAGCTCAATCCTATTGGCTGATTGCATCAGCCAATAGGATTTTTCCTACCTTAATTCCGATTGGCTGATAGAATTCTATCAGCCAATCAGAATTCAAGAGACGCCATCTTGGATGACGTCATTTAAAGGAACCTTCATTCGTCGTTAGTCCGAAGGCCAGGAAGGATGCTCCGTGTTGGATGTCTTCAAGATGGAGCCGCTCCTCATCGGATGGAAGAAGATAGAAGATGCCGCTTGGATGAAGACTTCTGCCCGGCTGGAGGACCTCTTCTACCCGGATCGGATGAAGACTTCTGCCCGGCTGGAGGACCACTTGTGCCCGGATCGGATGAAGACTTCTGCCTGACTGGGTGAAGACGGCTCAATGTAGGGTGATCTTCAAGGGGGTAGTGTTAGGTTTTTTTAAGGGGGGATTGGGTGGGTTTTAGAGTAAGGTTGGGTGTGTGGGTGGTTGGTTTTAATGTTGGGGGGGTTGTATTTCTTTTTTTACAGGTAAAAGAGCTAATTACAGGGCAATGCCCCGCAAAAAGCCCTTTTAAGGGCTATTTGTAATTTAGTATAGGGTAGGGAATTTTATTATTTTGGGGGGCTTTTTTATTTTATTAGGGGGCTTAGATTAGGTGTAATTAGTTTAAACTTCTTGTAAAAAAAATTCTGTAATTTAGTGTTTGTTTTTTTTGTACTATAGTTTATTTTATTTAATTGTATTTAATTTTAGGTAATTGTAGTTCATTTATTTAATTAATTTAATGATAGTGTAGTGTTAGGTGTAATTGTAACTTAGGTTAGGATTTATTTTACAGGTAAATTTGTAGTTATTTTAACTAGGTAGCAATTAAATAGTTATTAACTATTTAATAGCTATTGTACCTAGTTAAAATAAATACAAAGTTGCCTGTAAAATAAAAATAAATCCTAAAATAGCTACAATGTAATTATTAATTATATTGTAGCTATCTTAGGGTTTATTTTATAGGTAAGTATTTAGTTTTAAATAGGAATAATTTAGTTAATAATAGTAATATTATTTAGATTTATTTAAATAATATTTAAGTTAGGGGGGTGTTAGGGTTAGAGTTAGACTTAGGTTTAGGGGTTAATAACTTTATTATAGTGGCTGCGACGTTGTCGGCAGTAAATTAGTGGTTAATAGATTTAATAGGCTATGTGGGCTATGGCGGTTTAGGGGTTAATACTTGAATAGGTTAATTGTGTTGTGGGCTATGGCGGTTTAGGGGTTAATAATTTAGTTATTACTTGCGGTGTGGGCTATGGCAGTTTAGGGGTTAATAATTTAGCTATTACTTGAGGTGCGGGCTATGGCGGTTTATGGGTTAATCATTTAGTTATTACTTGTGGTGTGGGCTATGGCAGTTTAGGGGTTAATAATTTAGTTATTACTTGTGGTGTGGGCTATGGCGGTTTAGGGGTTAATAGACTTTATTAGTTATTGCGGTGGGGGATTGTGGTTGGCATTTAGATAGACATTGCGCATGCGTTAGGTGTTAGTTTATTTTTGCAGGCATTTTCGGGAGTTACGGTGCTCCCATACTAAGCGCAAGGCCTGCTACAGCTGCCTTTTATGGCGAGGTAAAAATGGAGTAAGATTTCTCCATTTTCGCCACTTAAGGCCTTGTGCTGGATATTGGATACCGATTTACGACGCAGTCCCATGTTAGCCTATGGGAGTTAAAATTGCGAGCGACAGGTGAAATATACTGGCGTAACTTGTATGCTACGCCGTATATGTGATACCAAAACAGCGCAAAAACCGGCGTTGCCGGCTTTTGTGGGCGACGCTCTATATGCAGGTGTGCATATCTGTATGTTGCTAACACACATAAGTAACATTATATCATACTGCTATTGTCTATCTCCTAAGTTATCTTGTAAGCTAGCAGTAAAATGCCATAAAATATTTTATTAGTTTGGCTTTTTATTCACTATAGCTATGTAAAAATGTAGTAACTATCAAAAATAAATTCAAATAATATCCAAGTACGGAAAGCTTTACCAATTTTAGATACAGATGAGAGTCTTACAAGCATTACAAGAGATGGTACATGCTTTGTGTCATGCAAATCACCAACTTTAGGAAATCTTCTCTCTCCTTCTATGTTGCCAAGGGTACCACATACACAAAATTGGCTTTCAATTAAGCCAGGGTTTTTCAAATGTGGTAGCAGGAGGTGCAAATCTTGTTCTTATGCTTCTTTTGGGACAAGCTTTGTATCTTCTGCAAATGAAAAGAGTTTTCAAATTCGGGAACATATGACTTGCAATTCTTGTTATGTCATCTATCTTTTGACATGCAAGGGTTGTTCGAGGCAGTACGTAGGTCAAACTACACGAGCCTTGAAAAATCGTTTTCTTGAGCATTTACGCTCTATAGAGGACCCTGAGTCCACTACCCCAATATCTTTGCATTTCAAAAAATGTCATAACTCTGACATTTCCCTCTTGACATTCCAGGGTATCCAATGTATCCCAAGACACCCCAGAGGGGGTAATAGAGGGATAGCCCTCAGTAAAAGAGAGTTTTTTTGGATTTTTCATTTAGATATTCGAATGCCAATTGGTCTTAATTCAGAGTGGGATGTTAAGCTATATGTGGATCAATAGTAAGCCAGATTTGAATATTTATTTATGTATAACTTTTTATTTTTATTTTTCAAAACCTTTTTCAATTTTTAAATTTAATTGTTCATTGCTGCACCTTTAAATTTTTCATCACATTCTGCATTTATCGATATTTGTCTTCAATTGTGTTTTTTTGTAAATAATTATATACATGCTAATAGTGCTCAGATCCCAAATATTTTCAGCATATTATAAATATTAATTAATATATATATTCATGCAGTCATTTTTGGCTATTTTCATTTTAGGGACTGTAGCATACTTTGCGTGTTATTTTTCACATTCCCCCTTGTGTGCACCCAATTTTTCATATATGTGCATTTGTCCTATACGTGCATTGTTGCTTACATATAATTGGTTAGGCAATTACCTGTGCATATAAACCTTGGAATTATGGGTGCACATTAATGGTCACTGAGGAGCTAATGCTGATAATGTGCTTAATGCACTAGGAAACGCGTCTGACCTTTGTTGTTTTTTCCTGACCTGAGCTGCCAGCCGTATTATTTTTGATGCCTATATACCTGCCTATACACTTGTAATGTGATTCATTACAAATAAAGGAGTTGGATCAAATACTATTTTCTTTGCATTTCTTTACCTACCTGGGTGCACTGACTACCAATATCTCTGTTCAAATAATATCCCACAGACAACAAAACCCTTCACTTTCCCCAATTATTAGAGCAGCAAGGACTAGAAACTCCAGAGGAAATATTTCCACATTCATTTGTGCAAGGTGTCAAAATGAATAAATTAATTTATATGTCTCTTTAGAAAAGCAGATTTTATCAAATGCTTTAATTATCTGCAGCAGGGAAATGATAAAATATACTCACTGAGATTTATTATCAGGTTTTATTGGCAGACAATTAGCAGTGGACAGAAATAATGAGCAATTAATTGCTCAGGAAAGACCTATGATTGAACCATCTTAAATCTACAGGAGACTTTTTGTATTTGCTATCAATCTGCACTTGTCTGCAGGGCTTTGGCTAATGGGTTGTACAACACAGAAAAAATTTCTGCACTTAAATGTTGTGCACCAAGTTTAAGTCCAGCCTGAGCTAATTACATCTCATAGATCTGAAATTTCTAATTACCTTTTTATTAACCAGATTTAGTACCTAAACCCTCTAAACTGTTTATTCCAACATTTGGCAAATACATATTTATAAATCAATTTGAAAAAAATCAATAATCTTGTTTATTCAGAGGATAAAAACAAAACCCATATTTGCCCAAGTTCATATTTTATTCCACACAGCAGTTATTGATGGTGTTGTCAGAATTTTGATTTGCTGAGGGGATTTGCTCTAAATTTCTGAAAAAGTTGCAGTTTTACCTTTTAGATTGTCTAATTAGAATGTTTTATACCATCATTAAAGGGCCATCATACCCAAATGTTGAAACACTTGTAAGTGATGCAGCATAGCTGTAAAAAGCTGACTAGAAAATATTACCTGAACATCTCTATGTAAAAAAGAAAGATATTTTACCTCAAAAGTTCCTCAGTAGCCACATCTCATTGTAAAGGACTTCTAAGCAGCAAATCAGTATGTCTGTTCTGGGACAGCTAATGGATTGAGCCTTGTGCACTCTCATGTTGTTTCCCTATTCAGTTTAAGAAAGTTTACTATGAAATCTCATGAGAGTTAAGTCAAATCTCATGAGATCACAGTAAAAGAGTTCATGACCTCAGCACTGCTGATGCTGATTGGCTGCTGTTCAGAGACACTTATAGAAAAAGCTCAAAGACATATGCACACACCCTCACAGACATCCACAGAAGATGCACAAAGACATACAGGGAGTGCAGAATTATTAGGCAAGTTGTATTTTTGAGGATTACAGGGAGTGCAGAATTATTAGGCAAGTTGTATTTTTGAGGATTCATTTTATTATTGAACAACAACCATGTTCTCAATAAACCCAAAAAACTCATTAATATCAAAGCTGAATAGTTTTGGAAGTAGTTTTTAGTTTGTTTTTAGTTATAGCTATTTTAGGGGGATATCTGTGTGTGCAGGTGACTATTACTGTGCATAATTATTAGGCAACTTAACAAAAAACAAATATATACCCATTTCAATTATTTATTTTTACCAGTGAAACCAATATAACATCTCAACATTCACAAATATACATTTCTGACATTCAAAAACAAAACAAAAACAAATCAGTGACCAATATAGCCACCTTTCTTTGCAAGGACACTCAAAAGCCTGCCATCCGTGGATTCTGTCAGTGTTTTGATCTGTTCACCATCAACATTGTGTGCAGCAGCAATCACAGCCTCCCAGACACTGTTCAGAGAGGTGTACTGTTTTCCCTCCTTGTAAATCTCACATTTGATGATGGACCACAGGTTCTCAATGGGGTTCAGATCAGGTGAACAAGGAGGCCATGTCATTAGATTTTCTTCTTTTATACCTTTTCTTGCCAGCCACGCTGTGGAGTACTTGGACGCGTGTGATGGAGCATTGTCCTGCATGAAAATCATGTTTTTCTTGAAGGATGCAGAGTTCTTCCTGTACCACTGCTTGAAGAAGGTGTCTTCCAGAAACTGGCAGTAGGACTGGGAGTTGAGCTTGACTCCATCCTCAACCCGAAAAGGCCCCACAAGCTCATCTTTGATGATACCAGCCCAAACCAGTACTCCACCTCCCCCTTGCTGGCGTCTGAGTCGGACTGGAGCTCTCTGCCCTTTACCAATCCAGCCACGGGCCCATCCATCTGGCCCATCAAGACTCACTCTCATTTCATCAGTCCATAAAACCTTAGAAAAATCAGTCTTGAGATATTTCTTGGCCCAGTCTTGACGTTTCAGCTTGTGTGTCTTGTTCAGTGGTGGTCGTCTTTCAGCCTTTCTTACCTTGGCCATGTCTCTGAGTATTGCACACCTTGTGCTTTTGGGCACTCCAGTGATGTTGCAGCTCTGAAATATGGCCAAACTGGTGGCAAGTGGCATCTTGGCAGCTGCACGCTTGACTTTCTCAGTTCATGGGCAGTTATTTTGCGCCTTGGTTTTTCCACACGCTTCTTGCGACCCTGTTGACTATTTTGAATGAAACGCTTGATTGTTCGATGATCACGCTTCAGAAGCTTTGCAATTTTAAGAGTGCTGCATCCCTCTGCAAGATATCTCACTATTTTTGACTTTTCTGAGCCTGTCAAGTCCTTCTTTTGACCCATTTTGCCAAAGGAAAGGAAGTTGCCTAATAATTATGCACACCTGATATAGGGTGTTGATGTCATTAGACCACACCCCTTCTCATTACAGAGATGCACATCACCTAATATGCTTAATTGGTAGCAGGCTTTCGAGCCTATACAGCTTGGAGTAAGACAACATGCATAAAGAGGATGATGTGGTCAAAATACTAATTTGCCTAATAATTCTGCACTCCCTGTACACACCCACCCTCACAGAGATACCAACAGAAAACAAATACATACACACTCATAGAGACACAAACCAAAGACATAAACACAGACACCCAAAGAAACACTCACAGGAGGAAACATTTATGCACCTTGCATCCCCTAAATCAACAGTGTGTGACATGCATGATAAAAAAAATGCAGAAATTAAGAGATCACTTTTTAAAGAATCATATTTGTAAACGTGCAAACAAAAATAATTCTGTGAATTTAAAATTGTACATTAATGATCTGGGTAGATGGCTAGATGAAGAAAAGTACTTTTAAAAGGTTGACATATTTTTGTTTGATATTTTCCCCATTTTCCCCAACCAAGAGCACCACTTCAAATATAGTGTACAAATCTTCCCATCTATCAGCTGTACTTGTGGATTTTGAAAATGCTGTACTCTATATGGTCTTGGTGGAACCATAAGCTGTGGTACTCATACCATTAGATCTGGTTAAATGCAGGATTTAAGCTTGCTGGTATGCATTTCAAAATGAAGTCAGCTGTAGAGTAAACTGAACAGTTTTAAGTTAACCTGTCTCATTTCCAACACTGAGCAATCTTAGTCTGAGAGTATAACATGTTATGCAGATGTAAAAATCTTAGATAAAATGCCTCCTTGTATCTGGAAAGTCCTCGCATAAAGGGGCAGTAAACTGGAATGTAATACTGTATATCATTTGTGTATTGAGGAGGAAACATTTCTGCATGGTTTTAAATATAGAATTTCTACAGCATTGTCAAATAATCATAAATACACTGCTGCTAAAAAAAATTGTTTTTATGGACCCCTGGCCCCACCATACAACTACTACCACACTGAAGTTACAATCTTAAATTGCACAAAGAAATAAAAAACATTTGCTAAGTAATTCCTACCTCCTCTGCAAATGGAAGTGGTCAGGGTCTGACTCAGGCACACACTGTACAAACAAAGTGCCAAGTCTGTCTCACACTGTGCATAGTGGTTTAGTGCACACTCAGAAATCCTCTCAAATGCTAATACTTTACTCCTTGTAATAACATTTCCCATGCTCAATTAGCACTCTGCTGTAGTACCCACTGGTGGCTGCCAAAATTAAAAAAAAAAAAAAAAAAAATTTTTTTTTTTTAGTTCTTGCCTCATGGGGCCCCCCTAGCCCATTGGGCCCCTGACAGGAGTCACCCCTGTCACCCACTGATGGCGGCCCTGTGTGGCGCACTAACAGTTGTGTGCTATTGATATTGGGTTTTTCTGAGTGTCAGAAATTGCGCGGGTATTGCAAGTTGAGAGTAAACGCGATCACGACAGTGCAATTACATTTTACGATCGTTGGGTTAGCGCGACTGAACCCCTTGTGTACAAGGTAGTGCATTAAAATGAGTTCACAACATAAATACATTTAAAAATACTGTAATAACTTATATAAACACTGATAAAAAATGATTCATATAAATATTGCAAAAAAAAAGTTATAAGGATTAAACCCTATATAGTATATGGCAAGGTGTTTGACTGCAAAGGGCAATATTGTATATATACATAAATATACATGTCTAAATATTTGTATATATGCATATATATGTGTGTATTTAATATATTTGTGTTTTACTGTATATTTATGGTACATATTTAACATTCCAATATTCTTCACTTATAGGATGATGTAATTTTTATTGTAAATACATATATCTATATACCTATACCTGTATATCTATTCCTATAGATATATTGGTATATATATATATATATATATATATATATATATATATATATATATATATATATATATATATTCCCACAAACGAATGCACTCACAGGACTTGCACAAAACAAAACAAAGTTTAATGGAACATTTTTGGATGCTGAAGGAGTTTGTATCTCCGAAAACGTTCCATTAAACTTTGTTTTGTGCATTTTTGCACCCTGGCAGGCATCTGGTGGGTTGGTCTGTAGACTGGACTCTTATCATATTATATATATATATATATATATATATATATATATATATATATATATATATATATATATATTTTTACATTAACATTATCACATATATATATATATATATATATATATATATATAGTATGTATATATATATATAAATATATATATATATATCTATATATATATATATTTAATAATGCAGATTACATTATTTTCTATGTGAAGAAAATTAAAAATATACGTAACGAGCATCGTGGTTCATGCTTTAGGTCTAGCGCACATGAAGAATTACTAATCTTACATCAGTTATTGAAATATTAAATATAAAATATTTAAAAAAAATAATAATAATTCTTAAAAATTATTATAGATACTCTAAAACATACTAAATAATACACAGAATATATATACATATATATATTACAGTATCTATATTTTCTAATAATAATTATTATTATTTTATTTTTCATTTAAAGTGATAGTAAACTGTTCCCTTTATAAAATTAGATCAAGAATGTTAGTGATCTTTAAGACCCCTCGCTCCACTGCCCACTTAAAAAGTAAATTTTTCTGTGAGCTAAAGGTGTAAATTGTTGTCCAATCAGCGCTCTCCCCATATAGCACTTTTGTTGTAGCTAGAGCGCTGATTGGAGAGCAATTCAAACCGTTAGCTCACAGAAAAAATTACTTTTGAACTGGGCGGCGGAGAGTGGACATTTTTATTTAATATCTTTAGTAAAACGTAATTTATAGTGCAACTTCATTACAACTTTAGATAGAATTAAACTCTATCTAAAATATTACGGATCTGATTTTATAAAGTGGAGAATTTACTATCAATTTAATATTTTAATAGCACTGTAAGATGTGTAATTCTTCATGTGTGCTATTTAGGTCTAACACATTGCTGGTGCTAACCTCAATGCACATTATTGAAATATTACATATAAAATATTAAAAATATTAATAAAACTCATGAAACATTATTAAACATACCATAATATATATATATATATATATATATATATATATATATATATATATAATATTAAAGAGGAAAAGATGAGGAACTCCAAAGCTCTTGCCAAAGTGGCTTTATTTGAGCAGACAGGTAGAAGACACAATCACAGTGTGCAGAGTTAGATCTGACGCGTTTCCCGCATGCTCACATGCGCTTCATCAGATATATATATATATATATATATATATATATATATATATACAGTGGATATAAAAAGTATACACACCCCTGTTAAAATGTCAGGTTTTTGTGATGTAAAATAATGAGACAAAGATAAATCATTTAGGAACTTTTTCCACCTTTAATATGACCTATAAACTGTACAACTCAATTGAAAAACAAACTGAAATGTTTTAGGTAGAGGGAAGAAAAAATATAAAAATAAAATAATATGGTTGCATAAGTGTGTACACCCTTAAACTAATACTTTGTTGAAGCACCTTTTGATTTTATTACAGCGCTCAGTCTTTTTGGGTATGAGTCTATCAGCATGGCACATTTTGACTTGGCAGGATTTGTCCACTCTTCTTTGCAAAAACACTCCAAATCTGTCAGATTGCGAGGGCATCTCCCGTGCACATCCCTCTTCAGATCACCCCACAGATTTTCAATCGGATTCAGGTCTGGGCTCTGGCTGGGCCATTCCAAAACTTTAATCTGCTTCTGGTGAAGCCATTCCTTTGTTGATTTGGATGTATGCTTTTGGGTCGTCCTCTTCATGTTCAGCTTTCTAGCAGAAGCCTGAAGGTTTTGTGTCAATATTGACTGGTATTTGGAACTGTTCATAATTTCCTCTAGCTTAACTGAGGCCCCAGTTCCAGCTGAAGAAAAACAGTCCCAAAGCTTGATGCTGATACCACCATGCTTCACTGTGGGTATGGTGTTCTTTTGGTGATGTGCAGTGTTGTTTTTGCGCCAAACATATCTTTTGGAATTATGGCCAAAAAGTTCAACCTTGCTTTCATCAGACCATAACACCTTTTACCACATGCTTTTGGGAGACTTTAGATGTGTTTTTGCAAAATGTAGCCTGGCTTGAATGTTTTTCTTCGTAAGAAAAGGCTTTCATCTTGCCACTCTACACCATAGCCCAGACATATGAAGAATACGTGAGATTGCCACATGTACCACACAGCCAGTACTTGCCAGATATTCCTGCAGCTCCTTTAATGTTGTTGTAGGCCTCTTGGTAGCCTCCCAGACCAGTTTTATTCTCGTCTTTTCATCAATTTTGGAGGGACGTCCAGTTCTTGGTACTGTCACTGTTGTGCCATATTTTCTCCACTTGATGATAACTGTCTTCACTGTGTTCCATGGTATATCTAATGCCTTGGAAATTCTTTTGTACCCTTCTCCTGACTGATACCTTATAACAATGAGATCCCTCTGATGCTTTGGAAGCTCTCTGTGGACCATGGCTTTTGCTATGGGATGCGACTAAGAAAATTTGAGCAAAGACCAACTAGAGCAGCTGAACTTTATTTGGGGTTAATCAGAGGCACTTTAAATGATGGCAGGTGTATGCTGACTCCTATTTAACATGATTTTGAATGTGATTGCTTAATTCTGAACACAGCTACATCCATTATTTTAGTTTTTTTTGTTTTCTTCCCTCCACCTAAAAGATTTCAGTTCATTTTTTCAATTGAGTTGTACAGTTTATAGGTCACATTAAATGTGGAAAAAGTTCTGAAATGATTTGTCTCATTTTTTTACATCACAGAAACCTGACATTTTAACAGGGGTGTGTAAACTTTTTATATCCACATATATTTATATAATATTAAGCATTTAATGATTCCATATAATTTTGAGTAATTCTATGATTTACCATCTTTAAAATGTTCAACCTAACACCCTAACATAAACCCCAAGTCTAAGCACCCCTAATCTGCTGCCCCCGACATCACCGACACCTACATAATGTTATTAACTCCTAATCTGTCGCTCCCGATATCGCCGCCACCAAAATAAATCTATTAACCCCTAATCTGCTGCCACTATACTAAAGTTATTATTCCTATTCCCCCAGACCCCAACATCGCCCACACTATAATAAATCTATTAACCCCTATTCCGACACTCCCCAACATCGCCACCACTAAATAAAGCTATTAACCCCTAAACCTCAGGCCTCCCACATCACTACCACTAAATAAACCTATTAACGCCTAAACCGCTAGCCCCCCACATCGCAACAACCTAAATTAAACTATATTAACCCCTAAACCTAACCCTAAACTTAACACCCCCTAACTTTAACATAATTAAAATATAACTAAATTAAAGTTACAATTATTTACTAAATAATACCTATTTAAAACTAAATACAAACTTACCTGTGAAATGAAACCTAAGCTAGATACAATATAACTAATAGTTATATTGTAAGTAGCTTAGGTTTTATTTTTATTTCACAGGTAAGTTTGTATTTATTTTAACTAGGTAGACTAGTTAGTAAATAGTTAATAACTATTTACTAACTAGTCTACCTAGTTAAAATAAATACAAACTTACCTGTGAAATAAAACCTAAGCTGCCTTACACTAAAACCTACCATTAAAAAAAATAAAAAGCACTAAAATTACAAAAAATAAAAAACCTACCATTACAAAAAATAACAAATTAAATTATCAAAAATAATAAAAATTATTCCTATTCTAATACCCTTTTAAAAAATAAAAAACCCACCCCAACTACCAAGAGCTCTTAAAAGGGCCTTTTTGTGGGCCCTTAAAAAATACAAAGACCCACTAACATTACAAACCCCCCCCCAAACCCACAAAATAAAAATCTAAAAAACCTAATCTACCCATTGCCCTGAAAAGGGTATTTGTATGGGCATTGCCATGAAAAGTGCATACAGCACTATTACTGCCCTTAAAAGGGCATTCAACTCTTTTAAGAGTGCCCACCCTAATCTAAAAATAAAACCCACCCCAAAAAACCTTAAAACAACCTAACACTACCCCCTCTTTAGGTACTCACAGTTGTTGAAGTCCCCCTTGAACGATCTTCATCCCGGCAGCTCCATCCTCATCCAGGCAGCTTCATCTTTATCCATTGCGGGACCAGCATCTTCTTCATCCCTTTGGAGGCAGAGCGGCGATGCACAGAGGCGGAGGTCCAGGCAAAGGTCAAAGGCAGAGGTCCAGGCGAAGGTCCAAGGCGGAGGTCAGGGGGAGGTCTAAGGTGGAGGTCCAGGCGGAGGTCCATTGATCCGACGTGGAGGTCCTCTTCATGCGATTGTCCGCCGCACACTGAGGATTTAAATGCAAGGTACCCCTTTTATACTGGGGGTACCATTGCATTCCTATTGGCTGTACATTTTGAATCAGCCAATAGCAATTATGACTGCTAAAATCCTATTGGCTGTTTAAATCAGCCAATAGGATTTAAGCAGCTCTCATTCTATTGGCTGATTCGAATACATGTATATATCCTGGGGTGGAAATTTTTTTTTTTTTTAAATTTTTTATTAAACAAATACAATTCATACAGGCCTGGCAAAATATTCCAAACATCATGAGAGCAAAACAGAAAAAATTCGCCGTGCAAGGCTATCATATAATCCTTATTATTTATAGTTCAAAAAGAAAACTGAAAAATTCCACATTTCTGTTTTATACAAAAAAAAAAGAGAAAACAGAGCAATTGGTTCCTTTATTACTAGATTGAATCCTCTATCCTCGTACCCTCGTACCGATTTCACTGACATAGCTCTAAATTGCATGCCAAGTCTGATTATTTAAAGATCCTTATTTATCATAAAAAAAAATAAAAAGAAAGAAATGAGAAAGGGGAAAAAAAAGGGAAGGAGAGAAAAAAAAAAAAAAATTCCCGCAGATTAATTCCAATTTGGAAATTAATTTCTTGCAATCGCGTTATTCAATGTTTCTGAGTCTCTAAAAGGGTATATTAGCCGCGTCTGTTCTGATTCCGAAAATGCCTGAATAAATCTCTTCCACTTGTCAAGGAAGCGTTTAATCTGGGTTTCGGAATTGACTGCATTATCAAATTGATCCACTATCAATTGTCCCTTAATCTTATTGATACACTCTGTTAAACTGGGCGCTTTCCTGGACTTCCAATGTTTCAAGATTAATGACCTTCCTATTATTATTACTGTGTTTACAAATTTAAAATTAATCTGTGATCTGGGGGTTTGATACATAAAAATAATATCCTCTTTTTCTAGCTTAATCTTTTTCCCATTAATCCTGTTCAACCAAAAATTCAACTTACTCCAAAATTTTTGAATCTTTGGACAGGACCATAAACAATGTTTCAAATCAGCTAATGGGAAACTACATCTAAGACATTTATTTTCTGCGCTTTTATCCCATTTAGCTTTTACAGCAGGTGTACTATATACCTTATTTATTATTTTCATTTGGGACTCTCTCTAACCTATAGATAGTGTTGCTTTATCTACCAGAGTGAAGCTTTTTTGTAGCCTCTCTATTGGCTGTCGCCAGCTTGCTGCCAACGCCCCTACTCTTGTTGTTTCTTGAAACTTTTTTATTATTTTATACCAAAAAGAGATAGAATAGTTTCCTTGACTGTACACATTTAATACCATATTCATCTTTCCGCCTAAACTATCTTGTATAGTTTCTTTATTAAAGGTTTCAAAAAAGTGCCGTACTTGCAAATATGCGAAAAATTCATTATTTGGGATTTCAAACTCTCTACTTAAATCCTGAAACGTTCTACAGCCTTTAGTTTCCCTGTCTTGTAATTGCTGTATAAAAATTAGGCCCTTCCTCTTCCATCTATGAAAGACTTTAGACTCTATTGCTGGTATAAAATTAGGGTTCCCCAATATCGTCAAATATTTTGAATATTCCTGGCTAACTCGTACTAATTTCAGAAGTTTATGCCATGCAATAATTATATTCTTAACGGTAGATAGCTTTTTAACTTTATCTGGTAATTTCCCTTTATAATGTAATAATGCTTTTAGGCCATATGGAGCCACTAAAAATTCTTCTATTTCATTTGTGGAAAAATAATTTGCCTCTGTTAGCCATTCTAATGCAAATTTACCCATACATATTAAATTGTATAGCTCTATATCTGGGAAAGCCAATCCGCCCCCTGTTTTAAATAATGACAAATTGTGTAATGCAATTGCTTTGCGTTTGTTACCCCATAAAAATTTTAGACAATCCCGTTTAAATAGTGCTAAATCCTTACGATTGATAAATCTAGGTAAGTTTTGTAGTAGGTACAAAATTTTGGGGAATAGGACCATTTTGATTAAATTTATTTTACCTGACAAGGTCAATGGAAAATTAGCCCAGCTAGCCATATCCTTAGATATTTTTGCCCACATTTGAGGGTAGTTTAGTATATACCAGTTCCCAGGATCTCTAGACAATACAATGCCTAAATATTTTAACTTTCCATTTGCATCCTTAAATGGGGCATTCTTATAACTATCTTTTTTTTCTTTTAACCAAAGAATCTCTGATTTATCAATATTTACTTTGTAGCCTGCAAACTTACCGAACTCACCCAGAATTTGAATTAGTAGAGGAATATTTATTTGAGAGTCTCTTAAGAAGACCAATAAATCGTCAGCATACAATAACAACGTTATTCTTCTATTCCCTAACCAGATCCCTTCTATTTCCTTTCTCAGATGTACAGCTAGAGGTTCAATCGCT
Source organism: Bombina bombina (assembly GCF_027579735.1). NCBI lineage: Eukaryota > Metazoa > Chordata > Amphibia > Anura > Bombinatoridae > Bombina > Bombina bombina. The sequence goes on from NC_069508.1 coordinate 157,957,147, forward strand.
AAATTGAACAAATAAGGGGATAAAGGGCACCCTTGTCTGGTTCCTTTCTGTAGTATAAAGTTTTGTGATATAGTACCATTTATCAGGATGTTAGCCTGTGGTTCGTTATAAATCAATTGCACCAATCTGAGGAAAGAACCTGTAATTCCAAACTTCTCAATTGTTGTAAATAAATGGTCCCACGTAATCATATCAAAAGCTTTTTCAGCATCGATAGATGTAATATCCATGTCTGTTTGAATCCCAGTTCCCTTTTTTTTAACCTGATTCCAACAATAATCTATTATCAACTGTAGTTTCCTCAGATTGGTCGTAGAAGTCCTATTTGGCATAAAGCCAACTTGGTCTTTGTGTATTAAAGGGGCCATCATTTTCTTTAGTCTTTGGGCAATCACGCTCATAAGAAGTTTATAATCATTATTTAACAGAGAGATGGGTCTGTATGAACCCATCTCTTCCGGGTTCTTACCTTTTTTCAAGACTAATGAAATTGTTGATGAAGTAAAATATTTAGACTGCATTTTATTATTAATATATAATGTATTAAAGAGGGCTTCTAGTGTGGGAGTTATTTCTTCCTTCAGGATTTTGTATAGTTCTATCGGGATCTGATCTGGGCCAGGGGCCTTGTTAGCCACCGTTTTATTGATTGCTTCCCTAATTTCTTCCTGTGTTATAGGTCTATTCAGCTCATCTAAATCTTCTTCGTCTAACTTTGGCAATCTGATTTTATCCCAGAAATCTGCTTTTGCTTCCAAATTGATCTTATCCTTTGTATACAACTTTTGGTAATATTCATATATGTACTCATTTATTTCTTTAATATTTGTCAATCTCTCAGAACCCTTTCTAATAATCTCTATAGCATGTTTCTTCTTCTTGATCTTCACTAGATTTGCCAGAAATTTACCAGCTCTACCGCTATGTCTATAACAAAAAGCCCTTGTTCTAAGATCTTCTTGTCGTAACTTTTGCATGAGGAAAGTATCTCTCCCTTGTTTGGCCCTTATATATTTGTCCCACAATGTCCCTGATCTATCGCTTATGAATGCAATATAACAATTGCGTACTTGCCCTGCTAACTGCATATCCTTCTGTTGTGCTATTCGCTTATTGCTAAACAAATACGCCTTGATTTCCCCTCTAATAAACGCTTTAAAAGCCTCCCAAAAGACTTCATATTTATTTTCATATTCCTTATTAAAATATGCATATTCCTGCCATTTTCTCTTTAACCAATCCTTAAATTGTACATTGGCACTCAAATGTGTAGGAAAAGAAAACTTTGCTGGGTCTCTTATGACCTTTTTAAACTTAAAATTTAATAGGATAATAGCATGATCTGATATCAACACCTCTTTGATATCTGCAGATATTTCTGTACCTAGTTAGTTTTCTGAGATTAAGAACGCATCTATCCTAGACATGGTTTTGTGGCTGTGGGATATACAAGAGAAACATTTTACATTTGGGTTCTGAATTCTCCAAATATCTTTAAGTCTTAGGTTATTACAAAAATTCTTAAGTAACTTAAGGCTATTTCTGTTCATAGAGGGTTTTAACCTGTCTAATGTTGGATACATCACCATGTTTAAGTCACCTCCCAATATTATATTGTCCACACCATATTTCATTAGTTTAACTTGAATCTTATTCCAAAAGACTTTATCTAGGCTGTTTGGACCATATATATTACATAAAATCAAGAATCTTTCATATAATGCAATATGTAGAATTACAAACCTACCTTCTATATCTGATTATTTTCCCATAATTTTGTAGTCTAATTTTTTGTTGAATATGATTGCTACGCCCCTTTTCCTTGCTGTGCAGGGTGTTGCAAACACCTCCCCTACCCACCCTACTTTAAGTTTGTCTAGTTCCTGTTCTTTCAAATGGGTCTCTTGTAACATTATTATTTCTGCATTATGTTTTTTACATTGTTTCAGAATATTCTTCCTTTTCCATAATGAGGAAATCCCTCCCACATTCCAAGATATAACTTTTAATTGTTCAACCATCAGATCTTATAGTATATCCTAGAGCACATTGCGAGAGAAAAAAAAAAAAACAAAGGAAAAGGGGAAAAAACAGGAATGGGGGGGGGGGGGTAAAAGCATAATTACAAACATTATAAACAATAAACCAAACGTAATAAAAGAAAAACCGATACAGAAATAACCTCTTCCGTATCGCCCAAAGATGCTGAGAAGATCATACTCAGCTAGAACAGTGACCAACACATCTCTTAGAGGACCTGGCCTCTTAACCCTAGCATTGAAACTATTAATCCTCTCTCGAGTTCTTCTTTCTTAGAACCTTGTTAATATTATTTGGCTAACTTCCATTTCTGTCTTGTTGTCCCTAAGAGTTCTGTCTAGAGTATAAAAAATCTTTAGCTTCTTCACAATTATTCAGTAGTACGTTTCCTTGCTCGTTAAAATTTTTAATTTTGGCTGGATATATAATTGAGGCTTTCAAGCCTGTTTTAATTAAGTTTGTACAGATAGGTACCATTTCTTTTCGTTTCTTTGACGTTTCCACTGAAAAATCTTGAAAAAGCAAAATGCTGTATTCCCCAATCTTTACTGGGAATTTTTTCCTGTAATGGCTCATAATCATAGCTTTATCTTGAAAGCTCAAGTACTTAACAATGACTGGTCTAATCTTAGTCTTACCATCCGCATAAGTTCTAGCGCTACCTACTCTATGCGCTCTTTCAACCTGTATCCCTTGTGGGGGGATTTGCATACCCATCCCCAATGGTAGTTGTATTGAAGTAAAATGTATTAAATCCTGGAATTCCTCTATCTCTGGTAATCCTTTGATTCTGACATTATTTCTTCTAGCCCGGTCTTCTATTTCCTCCACCTTGTTCTGTAATAAATGTATTTGGCTAGTCTGTTCTTTTAACTTATTCTCATGACTGATATTCATATCTTCTATATCTGATATTCTGTTTTCTGCCTCTTGCAGTCTATCTGAGAACTGTTTAACTTCTGACCTTAGTTCTGATATATCCCTCTTTACCTGATCGAATTGAGGGAGCATAATGTCTGATAATTGTTTTACTAAGTCCTGAGACTCCATTGTATGTATATTTGTTGTTTCAAGTAAACTTCTATTCTCTGTGTCTAAACTGTTTCTTTTTGGATTTTTTTTTTCTTTTCCTTTTGGTGGCATTGCCGGTGATTTATTTTTAATGGTGACAAACCTTTCCATATGTGTGTGTAGTGATTAATACAAAATAATAAGGGCCTAGTAGCGGCCTGACAAACCCAAGTGAGGGGGGAAAAAAAAGTGAATAAAAAAAAGGGGACAAAAAGAGAGGAAGTGATTATTGGTGCGTAGAATAGATTCTACGTCTGTATATTAACACTAGTGTTGGTGTGAAGTGTAGTTGTATATGGCAATGCCTGGCTAAACGATAAGAAACAGTTATCTAGTTGTTTTTGTTTTTTTAAACAGCCAATATACATTCTTATTTGACCTGTAGGCTAAACAAACTGTTTTTGCTCTCTTGAATGTAAACAATTTAAAACAGTATCACCTTATAAACAGATTCCAATATCCGTACAAATACATGAGATTGTTAATAATATTTCCTTTGTTGCTGTCTCTTTTACTTAGGTTCCAATTACCCGAACCTTCCGCAACTTAAACAGATTAGGTTGTCAATATTGCTTTAACTACTTGATATCAACATTACCTCAGTCAATTAAAATAAACTTATACCTCTCACTATAACATTTACTGAATCCAGCTGTCTTTTCAAACCGCAAACTTAATTTTTAGCAAGTGTTTATACTCTTTAAATAGCATAAAAACTTATGCCAGGATTTTAGTTATGATCAACTTAGAGGCAACAATTTTAAGACAATGCCTAAACTTATAAATAAATACCAGTATAGCTAATATTCCTTACGCAGTCGCACCCAATACCCTAGCAAATTCCTAAACAAGCATTTATAATAATTTATTTCGCCTACTCTTCCAGAACACTGGGTAACCACAATTTAGCATTGACTTTCTAGATATTCCTTATACTACTACCATATCCAGAGCTCATCTTAGCCTATTACAATACTTGAGAAACCAAGAGCCTTTTGTCTAGCCACAGATACGTTGAGTATAGCTTAATGTATGGCTCTTGGGGTTCTCTAAGCAGTCCAGCTCCTAATATATGATCTTATAATTCAATTTCCAAATGTCTCTGAAGAATGTTCGTTCTGCTGGCTACTTGAAACAATCTGTAGCAGTTTACTAGTACCACTGGCTAGCCGTGCTTTGCCCTGTTCTGCTCAGCCGTTGTAACTGTCTTTCTACTAAGGGCACCTGTTATAGCCAGTAGACAAGTCCCAACCAAATAGATTCAGTAACCAGTATGGATTTATATAACAGTAACCTTCAATGTAAACTTGCCAATAAGCGCACAAAAAAAAGGGGTCAAAATTCTCCTTATTCCGGACCAGTCAGGGCTTCACCCACCTTGCGGGACCTGGCTGACAACAGCTATAGTGTACAAGCTTCCTCTCCAGGAGATCATTCATACAGCATTTTCTTTCACTTGACGTTGTCAAGCATTGAAATAATATAAAGAAAAAGTCGGCTGTTTAATCTCTCATATACACTTATTGCGCTTATACTTCGTGGGGGGGGACTCTGCACGTGTCAATGTAATATTTCCTGTAAGGGGGGCTTGTTCAGATGATCGCCCTTCCGCAATAGGCCTTATCTGTTTAAGCCAGTCCTCAGCCCTTATAGTAATATTCCTCCAGCTCTTTACACACTCCCCAAATGAGAGCTGTCAACAGTGTATTCCTGGTCTTGTCTCCCTTACTATTAATCTTCGTTCCCCCCACACAGATTATTCCAAAATAGAAAACAGTACCTTACATTGGGGTTGTTTGCTGCCGCTCCATCTTTATAAACATGCTTATACCTGCTGGTTCTAAGTGCCTCTCCGCTCCAGCGTTCTATTCCTCCAAGAGGTGACCCAGGCAATGGGTCTGGAATTACGCCAACTCCTGACGGCCGTGCTGCTTACCCTTACCGGGGTTTCAAGCTTCCCGCTGCTGCTGCAGGCACCAGGCAGAGTGCCTAAAGGTCAAGCTTGCCGAGTAAAATCCTCGGAGCACTTGGGGCTTGTTGCGCGCTCTCTCCCAACCAAAGCGCTACCACACGCTGCGTCCGTGTAGCTCCGCCCCTTCCGGCCGTCGTCTCAAGAGAATGCCACATAGCACACTCAAAAAGCCTGGGGTGGAAAAATATCACTATGGTTTCCTAGTCAGGGTTTAAAATGCTTCTAGCCCAAAGGTAAAAATTTAATAGTCCACTCAATGTTAAAGATAGCAAAAAGCCCAATTTTTAAGTTGTCCGCCGCAATTTCTAAGTCATCCGGGATCACTGGAAATTTCAAGCTCTGTATATATCCATATATAATATGTTCTATAGGGGAACATGTTAACGCGATTGCAATATTCTAACTTCAGCTTTTTGCATTTGTTAGGTTAGCGCGAGTGAAAACTTTTTTCTTTCCACCCGACGTGCAAAAAGCCAAAGTCGATCGAAGTTTACTCTTTAGCGGGAGCGCTAAATAACGCTCCCCTCGTAATCAAGCCCATATTGGGGTGGATTCTAATGTTTCTGATTTTTTATTATAATTTTTTTGTTAACAAAGTGATCACAATCTTTCAGAAAGAATACTGTACTTTACAATCCCAAAATTGTGATTATGAGATAAAAACAAAGATATAAAGAGCGCAATTGCTAAATTCCTTATCTCAACATTGTGGTCATGATTTCCTCGCATTTCCTGCAGATCTTATTAGCTGTACAATATATCATTTATCTGTCTATTATATACATAAATATATGTAAATGTCTGTCCAGCCCACTACTGATGGACTATACAATAGAGATAAATATAGGTTTAATAAATCTACACCATATATTGATAAATACATCTAAAATGGTGTCTGTGGCCATTTCAGAGTGTATTGCACATGCACAAGATTATAGTAAAGGACCAGTAAACACAGTAGATTTGCATAATCAACAAATTCAAGATAACAAGACAATACAATACTCTGAATTTCAAATGAGTAGTAGATTTTTTTCTAACAAATTTCTTTATGTCTATTTCCACTCCCCCTGTACCATGTGATAGCAATCAGCCAATCACAAATGCATATACGTATAGTCTGTGAATTCTTGCACATGCTCAGTAGGAGCTGGTGACTCAAACAGTGTAAATATAAACAGACTGTGCACATTTTTTTAATGGAAGTAAATTGGAAAGTTGTTTAAAATTACATGCAGACATCCCAAGTCTCCCAGAAGCTTCGGGAGTCTCCCGCATTGAAATAGCTGCTCCCTGACGCACGCAAATCAATTGGACTATCCCGGAAGTTCAACCTACGGCAACTAACCATATAATATGGTAATATTTCTTCAGCTAGTAACAGAGCGTGCATAACGATTTTTTGTGTGATGACAACACAAAACAAATCGTTATGCATGCTCTGTTACTAGGCAGTAATTAAACTGGTTGTTTCTGTGCGATTGCTTTCCGTTTAGCAGTTTTGTGATTGGCTGCTGGCTGCTTCATTTGCATTTATCTGTGTTCCACTTCCAGTGTAAATGCTGCGGTAACCACCCGGTACTGGTCAGATCATAATACTACACCGAGGTTAGAAGTGAGTAACGACAACAAAATAGCAAATATATGTGGTGGTAATATAATTCCAAAGCAAATGCACAAAACAAACAAAATCTCCATTTGACAGGCTTCTCGAATACAAGTGTTTAAAACGATCTCGCCAAACTTTTCAATATCTACAGATTCTACACAATTTTGCGAGATCAATTTAAACACGTATTCGAGAAGCCTGTCAAATGGAGATTTTGTTCGTTAAGTGCATTTGATTTGGAATTATATTATTACCATGATATATTTGCTATGATTTTCGAGAAAGTTCAATGTTAAAGCAGCCAATTGGGAGGTGGAATACAATGGCCAATAATGAGTATATAACTGCTCCTTATCCTCGGTGCCCAGAGCAATGGCATCCTCTGGGGCTTTGGCTGCTCCTCCTAAAGGCACCCTCACGGTACTGGGGGGAAGAAGTGTCACTCTTGTCCTCCTCTCCTACTTGGCACTTGTGGGTATCAGGATAAAGCTGCCTTTACAATGATTACACTGTTGTGTGTAGTAGAGTAGAGCTGTCCTCTCACTTTGTAAATTGCCAGTATTTTTTTTTTTTTTGTTGGGGGGGGGGGTCGAGGTCCAGGTGGTTGGGGGGGATACCTCCCTGAAATGAGTTTGTGTAGGTTGGGATGTCTATACATGCTGTATCTGAATCATGAAAATGTAATTTGACCTGAGTGTCGCTTTAATGTCAATATAACGAAAAGGCCAATTTTGCACTTTATCAACACGCGTTGTTTGTTGAATCTGATGTGTCCATTTTCCTGTTGAAATAAAGTGCAAAACCCGTGGTTAGGAGGATTATGAAGTCGTTGCTATGCGTGCATCGCATGGGCAATTGTTCTGCTATCTGCTCCGATCCAATCAAAAATATTTCCAATAGACTAATAGCATTATGGTTTGTATTGTGATCCCTCAGAATATGAAAAACACAGATTGGGAGCTGATTAACGGGATTGTAAAGATTGGATTTGACATTGCTTCACACACCACCCCAGCACGAAGGAAAAAATATCAAAAAACAAAATCACATATCCATATAAAATATATTTATATATGAGATAAATAATATAAAGACCCTCATTTAGTGCTTGTCCCCAACACGGGCATAGGTAAAGGGACATGTGTGATCAAAAGCAAATCCAGAGAGGGTACAATGCAATGTATGTGGCGTTTCGAGTGCGAGCACCATCGTCCCTTCAGAGCTTACAAAAGAAAGAATAACATTTTTCAGAGTGGGATTCTTTTCACACTTAAATGTTTTCCTAGTTCAAGTGTCTATTCATAAGAACGTTTATGTCCCTATGTGGTATATGACAACTGTGTGACCTGCCACGTCTGCTCCTCAGTTCACTTCTCTGTGGTGGGCTGCTTATAGTAAGGGGGAACTAAATAGGGCAATCAAAAAACTCAGCTGTTTCACATAAGGAGATTTCCTCCTGTACCTGAAGGCAAATGCTTGCTTCACCTAATGGTAGCACCAGCGCTGACTGTAAATTCCTCGAAATTCTGTAAGGAGAATCAGTGCAGCTTATTTATTAAAGGCAAATAAAAATCAGTTAAATAAATAAGAAATAAATATTAGTAATAATAATAATAGCAAATAATAATTTTATAATAATTTATTATGTTTCCAGATACAGGAAGTGTTAAAGTTGTTGCACAATGTAAGCATTGATCCATCTGGGTTTTTTTTTATTTTTGTTTAAATTCTGTCCATAAGGAAGTTCTACAAAAGAAACAAATAAACAAATAACCTGCTTTTATAAATAAAGAATCTGTAGAACACAACACAATGTCTGTTCATTGTCTCCCCGGTCATTGTCTTTGTGTTACATGTAAGGAATAAGACAAAGGAACAGTAATGACACCCTTTATGTGCTGGAATGTGCATTTCTCTCAGTATGTTGCTATGTACCCAAGGGGGGGCACAGCATACGAAAGAATAAAGTGACACTATACTGCCACCTAGTGAGACAATAACAGGATTGAAAATATAGTGTGCTTATACTGCTAGTTATAGTACATTTTCCTCCTTGTTAATTTAACATTATGAATAAATAATGTTATTAGTATTAAAATATAATAATATTTATATTTAGCAGCTAAGGGGAAAACAAAATCTATGCTTGAGCATCTTTTAAAATGTACAAATAGAAATGTTTTTTTCTTTTAGCTATATTAAATAGACTAAAACAGTTTATTTCATGTATATGAAGGGAAAATAGTGTATAAAGGGTTAAATAAAAGCTGTTTTTATATTCAAGAACAGTGTAGGATTATGTATACCCGAGTCCTGGGACTCTACTGATCTTTTTTAAGATGGAACAAAGAACATTTATCCTTTTAATGGATCATAATGATAAGATTATGATGTTGATTCTACAAGAGGAAGATAGAAAAAAAAGGAAAAAGAATTTGGGTGTTTGCTGCAACATCAAGTGTGGGTTACACCGGTAAAGGAAATGTTCTTGTTTGATTAAATATGCCCTGATCCTGTGTGAGATTAGAAGACAAACGGCGCATGTGATAACATGAAATGTGCTATAAGGCTAAATGGTTCCAACAAGACAAAGATCTTGGAAACTATTTTTAAAGATGATGTGCAGCAAATACAGTGAAGTCTTTCATGACAAACAAGTATCAAGTTTGAGATATCTCACTGGTCAAGTCATCTGAAAACTCACTGAAAACCTGTATAAGTAATGGATTTAGATGGCTCAACTTGGTTTTCACATTATGGTACCATAAAAAGCTGGTGACAAAGAGTGGGATATACCAAGTGTCTGATCACAATGTTGTAGGCAGCTGAACCATCTGTGTATGTCAGACTCTATAGACCAGTTAGTCTGACATTGATAATGGGGGAGATACTTGAAGGGATTATAAAAGATTATATTGATGAGCATATTCATGTAAACAAGACTGCAAATCCAAATCAGCATTGTTTTATGAGAAATAGATCATGTCAAACTAATCTAATTAGATTCTATGAGGAAGTAAGTAAAAATATAGATAAAGGGGAATCAGTTGATGTGATATACTTGGATTTTACAAAGCTGTTTGATACAGTGCCACATGAGAGATTAATGCACAACATTAAGGGATTGGGAATATCTGAAAGTGTTAGCTAATAGATAAATAACTGGATAAAACATAGGGAGCAACAAGTAGTAGTAAATGGATCATTTCAGATTGAACAAAAGTTTTCGGTGGAGTCCCCCAGAGATCAGTACTGGGCCCTGTTCTTTTTAATATTTTAATTAATGATTTGGAGCAAGGATTCAATTGCAACATCTCTATTTTTGCAGGTGATACAAAATTGTTTAAGGTCATTAGTTTAGTGCAGGATGAACTAGCTTTACAAGGGGAGTTACACAAATTAGAAGAATGGACATGTAAATGGAAAATTAGATTTAATACTTGCAAATGTAAGGTTCTACATTTTGGAAGTAAAAATAAGCAGGCAATATATTATTTAACTGATACTAGACTTAACATAACAGAGGAGGAAAGGGATTTGGGAGTAGTAATAGATAACAAGCTACACAATACAGGGCAGCGGCTAAAAAGGCTAATAAGATACTAGCATGTATTAAAAGAGGCATTGAGAAAAGTGAGAAAAGCATATTTTTATCACTATATAAATCCCTGGTAAGACCTCACCTTGAGTATGGAGTGCAGTTCTGGGGACCAATCTCAAAAAAGTACATGCAGACTTAGAAAAAGGTTTAGAGAAGGAACACAAAATTAATTATAGGAATGGAAAATTTAAGCTATGAGGAGAGGTTAGCCAAACTTGGTATCTCTCCTCTATAAAACTGTTCTTGAGGGGTGATATGATTACTTTATATTAATATATTCAAGGCCCATATACAGAGATGGCAGAAGCTCTGTTTATTCAGAGGAAATTGTTTGTGAGAAGAGGTCATAACTTAAGGCTGGAGGAAAGGAGATTTAATCTCCAGCAACATAAATGTATTTTCACTGTAAGAGCAATCATATTGTTGAACTCATTGCCTAAGGAGGTAGTACATGTCAATACATTAGATACATTTAAAATGGCTTAGATACATTTCTGTCTAGAAACAGAATTCAGGCATATGATTGCTTGTGTTAGATGGGTCATCTTTTTAATGGGATTAAGTTAAGATCAATTGGAGCTTTTATTGTAAATCAGGTAGTATCTAAATAGGTTGAACTCAATGGACTTCTGTATTCTTACAACCTCATCTACTATATTAAAATATAGGTTATTTTAAGATTCTATATGCTAAAAGTAGAGTAATATGATATATTGGCTGCAGGATTTATTTTTGAAGTGCACCCCCTGCTAGCTTCGCTCTCCCCAGCGATCTTCATTACTTTGTATGGGAGACATCTCACAACTCGCTGACACATAGCCTTTTTTTGGATAATTCCCTGTGGCCTTCCTCTGCGAGTGTTGACATGTTTTTTTTATATCCGGCTCAGTGAAGTTTTGATCATCTGGCTACTTGTTCAGTAATATATTGTACATGTGTATGTGTTGCTGTGCAGTGACAACCTCCATAATATCATCTATTGCGCATGTGCTCCTAACACTTTTCTATGGACAGAAATCTGATTGGTCAGTGGAGAACCCTTCATCTCACTATGGGGAATGTAATAATGTTTTGTAAAATAAACCTGCACCAATCCATGTTAATCACTTCAGACATTAGAAGCTCTTTTTTTAATTTTTTGTTTGTTTTTAATGTCTACTTTAAAGAGACACAAAGTTAATTGTATCTTTGCTGCAACTAAGTGGGTGTATTTTAAAGGTGTTTTTTGTGAATACTCATAAACTGAGAAAAAAAAGTGAGTTGTGCAACTGATACAGTAATAGGAGATCTGCTTATTGGCCAGTAAGCAGTCAGTCCTTAATAGAGTTGCCAGGTGTCCAGTATTAAATTGATCAGTCCAGTATTTTAATAGGCTGTCCAGTAAAATCTTACAAAAGAACTGACACAAATATTCATTTTTTAAATGCCCTGATAACCAAATACATTTTAAAGGCATCCAATGACCCTATGCATAACAAATACGGCCAAGAATGAAGTCATATTGCACGTGTGCTGCTATCTGTATTACTGGCAGCCAACAAATGATTCCCTGTTTTGTGTGTGACTGGCAGTCTGAGGAGTTAAAGTAATGCATTCTGTATTAAGTGCAGCCGCTGGGGAACATAATTACTTTGGGGTAGATTTAACAAATGCTGGGCGGATGTGATTCGCTGCAGCGAATTATGTCCACCTGACAACGCTAAATGCCAACAGTGTACGCTGTCAGCATTTAACATTGCACAAGCATTTCTTGAGAAATGCTTGTGCAATGCTGCTCCCTGCACATTTGCGGCCAATCGGCCACTAGCAGGGAGGTGTCAATCATCCCGATCCAGTGACGAAAGCACAGGGGGTGCAGAGGTCGCAATTGCGACTGGGCCCCCAAGGGTGGGGGCCCAGCTTCAAAAAAAAATATATTTTTTTTACAATAAAAAACGTTGACCTGCCACTGCCTGCACTGATATCATGTGAGTGTGACATGATGCTTCACTAGTGTCTCTGACTACAGGGGTTAGTGTTTTTGTTTTACCCATTGGTGTTTATGTTATGTTTGTATGTGTGTATGTATGTATGTGACTGTGTGTGTATTTATGCATGTGTGTGTGTGTATGTGTGTATGTGACTGTGTGTGTATTTATGCATGTATGTATGTGTGTGTATTTATGCATGTATGTATGTGTGTGTGTATGTATGTGACTGTATGTGTATTTATGCATGTGTGTGTGTGTATGTGTGTATGTGACTGTATGTGTATTTATGCATGTATGTGTGTGTGTATGTATGTATGTGACTGTGTGTGTATTTATGCATGTGTGTGTTTGTGTTTGTGTGTATGTATGTATGTGACTGTGTGTGTATTTCTGCATGTATGTGTGTGTATTTATGCATGTATGTGTGTGTGTGTGTGTGTGTGTATGTATGTGACTGTGTGTGTATTTATGCATGTATGTGTGTGTGTGTATGTATGTATGTGACTGTGGTGTATTTATGCATGTGTGTGTATGTATGTATGTGACTGTGTGTGTATTTATGCATGTATGTGTGTGTATTTATGCATGTATGTGTGTGTGTGTATGTGACTGTGTGTGTATTTATGCATGTATGTGTGTGTGTCTGTGTATGTATGTATGTGACTGTGTGTGTATTTATGCATGTATGTATGTGACTGTGTGTATTTATGCATGTGTGTGTGTATTTATGCATGTATGTGTGTGTGTGTATGTATGTATGTATGTATGTGACTGTGTGTGTATTTATGCATGTATGTGTGTGTATTTATGCATGTATGTGTGTATGTATGTGACTGTGTGTGTATTTATGCATGTGTGTGTTTGTGTATGTATGTATGTGACTGTGTGTATTTATGCATGTGTGTGTGTGTATGTATGTGACTGTGTGTATTTATGCATGTATGTGTGTGTGTGTGTGTATGTGTGTATGTGACTGTATGTGTATTTATGCATGTATGTGTGTGTGTGTGTATGTATGTATGTATGTGACTGTGTGTGTATTTATGCATGTATGTGTGTGTGTGTGTGTATGTGTGTATGTGACTGTATGTGTATTTATGCATGTATGTGTGTGTGTGTATGTTTGTGGAACCAGCAAATTACAGACCTTGTTACTACAGCAGGGGGGGTGGGGGGTAAACAGTGTCAGTCTATACAGTACCACTATATACAGTACGGGGGGGGGCTGGACCATGTCACAGACTACTGTGGTCACTATATAAAGAACTGGGGCAGGTAGGATTAGGCCAGCCATCTCACCAGCAGATTACAGACTGTGTCACTGACTCACTATATACATTACTGGTGGGTTAAACATGTGTTTGATTCACATTTTTTTCTGTGTTAAATGTAAAAAAAAAAAAAAGATATGTATCAAATTCACTTTTTTGGGGGAGTATTAACTGCGCTCAAGTTTAATTAATGGCGCTCCTATTCTTGTGTTCATATTACAGCCTAAGGCGCGCTAACACCTGGAGGTCGAATAGTGTATTGGCAATAATTATGTTTCCTCATAGACTTTTATGGGGCGCACTTCAAAAATCTTGCTTTCACTCTTGCACTAACCTGAATGTGCGCTAGGGCAACTGCTTTTAAGTCAAAGGTGGGTAAAGAAATACTTTAACTAGCATTGTTCTTCACTAAGAATAAAATGTTATTTAATTTTTAAAATTATATATCTACATATTTATGTGTGTGTGTATATACAATATATATATATATAAATAAAGAAAGAAATAAAGAAATATATCTATAGCTCGAGCACAACACATAACTCACAACTTGTTTCCAGATTAATGAATAACAAAGATGCGGCAGGCCTCAACCTTCCGAATATACAGTTTTATAGTTTAGCATCTCGGGTTAAGATTGCCGTAGACTGGCTAACAGAACAAGATCAAGTAGCTGCATCGACTTGGGAGACTTCTTTGATAGCCCCTTTCTGTTTAGCCGCTATTCTCCATTGCCCAATCACTTCTTTACCTTTGATGGTCTTCTCATTAATCACATTCAGATATATAATTGCAGCTTGGCAAAAATTATGCGGGATAATCGATTGCTCTCCATATGTCTCTGGTTATTTACCAATTATTGGCAATCCGATTTTTCCGCCAGGGTTGACAGATAGAGTTTTTAGAGACTGGGCTGCTAAGGGGTTAATATATGTTAGCCAAATAGCAGATAAAGACCTTATTCCGGCTTCGTTTCGTGATTTAAGTGCTCAATTTGGGCTTACGAATAAAGACTTTTACGCCTTTCTACAGGTAAGACATCTGATATCTGAGTTAAAGCAAAGATATGGTTTCGATTGGGCACTCCGGCAGATCCAATCTAGGATTAAACTATTTAAAATAGGGTATTACTCAATTGGCCCATTCTACGCATTATTTAATCAAAAGCCCTCAGAAATGCATGTAGAATATATTGTTCAAAAATTGAATAAAATATTCCCAGAGATAGAAGGCTCAGTGATAACAAACTCCTTCAAAGCAATTCAGAAAAGCTGGATTTTAACTTCATGGAGGGAATCACAGATCAAACTATCTTTTATGACCTATTTAATGCCAGATAGATTGTCGAGATGGTTTAAGATCCGAAAAGTATGTACGCGTTGTAGCTCTTTCTGTGCGGACTTATTTCACTGTTTTTGGTCCTGCCCAAAGATTGCCCAGTTTTGGGCAAAAAAATTTTATTGGATGAAAGTAACTCTCAAGGTAGACTATGAGATCCACCCATTGGAAATATTCTTTTTGGCACAAAACGCTCAGCGCGGGATTAAATTAATTAATATGATTATATTATTGGGTCGTATCTTAATATTAAGATCCTGGAAGGCCAAAACTGCTCCCACCCTGAAAGAGTTAAAAAAAGCACTAGTCACCCAAATTATTTCGGAACAATATAATCTGCAAAACTCATCTGATGACCGTCTTGCAATGTTCTTTAGACATTGGAAGACATTTATTTTATCATGCCCACTCCCGATACAGATAATGTTAGTTAAACCATTTAGGAAAAACCCCTATGTCCAATTGCAAGTACTTGCTGGACATTTTCCGGAGGCTTGGCTCGGGGAGGGTGCCGAGGAGGGAGAGGGGGGGTGTGTGAGGACAGAGGGGGCCTCTTCTCCCAGCTCTTTCCTACTGGTCCTTGGTCTTTTTTCCCTTTTTTTTTTTTTTTTTTTTTTGCTGTTTTTTAATTCGCTATAAAGAATCAACCTTGCAAGGCAGGGCAAACAATGTGTTGTTACTGTACCCTAAAAAGGGAAGGAATGAAGATTTCTTGACCAGGTGTTGGGTTTACCGATTCTGTTGGGTGTAATATGATTAGGAGCAACTGTGAAATGGCTGTATAACCAATTTTTTTTGTATGTAGTATGGAATATTAAGTGTCCTTTTTGTATCAAGTTTTGTTGAAAAAAAAAATTCTTGAAAAAATAAAAATATATATAAAAAAAATAATACATACATAAATATATCTATAGCTCAAGCACAACACATAACTCACAACTTGTAATATGAGCCATAGTTTGTGTGGTTGCAATAGTTATTGAAATTATAGGGTGCGCTAAAGGGATCGTGGCCGCACTAAACATTTTCTGGTATTTCTGTTTGGCCATGGACTTGTAATACCAGACTGAGCTAATTTTAGTATGGTCCTGCGATATTGAAAGCGCACCTCACAATAGCGCTCCACTTATAGGGGGATATTTATCAAAGCGTCAACTATGTTGCATTCGCAGGCATCAATACGCTCGCCAAACATTGCGTCCGTGGATCTGAATACGGTCTCCTTATTTGTAAAAAAAGCCATCAAAACACGCGTGGCAAATATAGCAAGTAGTGACATATTTTGTGCAAAGTGGAGAGTGAATTATTCTAATTCTTTTTTAAAATTGGACATAGATATTTTAATATGTATATACACACATATATATATATATATATATATATATATATATATATATATATATATATATATATATATATATATAAATTTGAGCGAAATCTCAGATTGAAAGAACACTTCAGTACACTACAGGGAGACACTGATATAGAACTTGGTGACATCAAGCAAATGAAACCCAGGAGCACATATGACTGCTCTAGTACGAATCCTAGCATCAAGACATATACCAGACTACTATTGGAAGATACTGATTCAATGTGCAAAAAAGCAAAAGCAGATTGCAGGAATAACTTGTCCAAGGAAGAGAGACAGGTGCTTGACAATCTAAGCACCAATAAAGAGTTGATATTTAGGGAAGCGGACAAAGGAGGAGCACTGGTAATAATGGACTATACATATTATCAACAAGAAGTCCTTTCACAGCTTGGGGATGTATCAACGTATAAAGCATTAACTTGTAACCCCACAAGAATGTTTAAACAACATATTGATACAGTATTGGATCGAGCATTTGAGAATGGCTGAATCAACAAACAGGAAAGGGGTTTTATGAAAGTGGAACACCCTCGGGTACCAGCATTTTATACATTGCCCAAAGTCCATAAAAACCCTACCAGCCCTCTTGGAAGACCTATTGTATCTTCTATTGGGTCACTGCTTCAACCTATTGCTATATTCCTGGATAGCATATTGCAACCAATGGTACGCAATATGCCCTCATTCTTACTGGACTCAATCAGTCTAATCAATGAATTAAGGGGATTTCCAAAAATTGAGGAACCAATCATTCTAGTTACATTAGACGTTGTGAGCCTCTACACTGCTATCCCCCATGGACAGGGGATCGCAGCAACCCAGAAAAAACTAAACTGATACCCATATGTGGGGCCACCTATTGATCTACTGTTAGAACTACTAGAATTATGCCTATACAGGAATTATTTCAAATTTGAAAAATCATTTTATCTACAACTAAAAGGCACAGCGATGGGGTCGAATATGGCCCCATCATATGCCAACCTTTTTATGGCAGAATTCGAAGAAAAGGACACCGAACTCTTCAAACATCGACAAGTCAGATACTTTAAAAGGTACATAGATGATTTATTCATTCTATGGTCAGGCACAGAGCAGGAACTTGATGTTTGGTTCCAGATGTTAAATTCAGTTTCAGTGGACCTACAATTCAAAATGACGAAGAGTCCTACATCTGTGGATTTCCTGGATCTAAGAATTTATCTGGAAGCAGGGGTTTTATGTACCACACTCTTCAAGAAGACCACTGACAGAAATTCCTTATTGGAAGCTACAAGTTGCCACCCACCATCTCTAAAGAATGCACTGCCCATCTCACAATTTAAGAGGGTAATTCAAAATAACAGCAATCAAGAATGTGCACAACAACAACTTCAGGAGATGAAATCAAGATTCCTGAATAGAGGCTATCAAGAAAAGAAGATTGAGAAGCATCTGGGACGATTTACCTCTATGTCTCAAGATGAGGCTCTACAGACGTGTAGTACTCGGAAGCAAAACCAAAGAATGACGCTATCTACTAAGTACACTGCTGACAAATACAACATGCATCAGCTGGTGAAAAAGAATTGGAACATTATAGAGAGCGATAAAAGGTTACCTTTCAAAGGGACTTTACACCCACAAGTGGGATACAGAAGAGCAAGATCACTACGTGATATCCTGGTAAAAGTGGACCCGGTCCACAACTACACAAAAAAGAACTGGTTACAGACTTCCAAGCCTGGTTGTTACAAGTGTATGGGTTGCACTACGTGCAATGGTCTAACTAATGCCAAATTTTTCACCCATCCTACAACTAACCAGAGATATACCATCCGACATAGAGTAACCTGCACGACCACACATATTGTGTATTTGCTACATTGTCCGTGCGGGATATTCTATGTCGGAAAAACTATTGATGATCTCCGCACCCATATGGCTAATCACCGCATGGCAATCCGATTGGCAATTAAAAATCACGATTCGGAACAACCAGTTGCACGACATTTTGCCCTGAAGGGCCATACGGTGGCGGACTTGAGATACGTGATCATAGATCACATACCACCACTTACGAGGGGTGGAGATAGAGATAGGATCTTGCTCCAGTGCGAATCGAGATGGATTTTTAATTTAGGTACTATTATACCTGGTGGGCTTAATACCCACCTAGACTGGCACTGTTTTCTGTAGTACCCTATAATTTGAGCTATTGATTTGGCCCCTAATTTATTAGCAAGGTTATTGCAGATTAGACATTACACAAATAGTGTATTCAGGGATACAGATTTTATAGGTTGTCATATCTCCATATTGTCTTCTTAGGAAATATATAGTGCTCCCTAGGATCAATGATCTATTAGTATGTGTAGCTAAAAATTGAAATGTATTTAAGATGATAGTTAGTATAGATTCATAGGCAAGTAAATGTAATAAAAAGATACAACTATTCAGCTCTTAGTTACCTCAGGTACAAATATCACAAAGTAATCTGTGTTCTAGTATCGAAGTTTATACATTAGGTTAGTAGGTAATTCTTTGTGCTTACTGTAGATTAAATGTGAAGCTGCATTGTTATCCACTTACTCCATGTTCATGTTTTTAACCACGGTGTTATGTGTATACATTTTTTTTTCAAGCATGACGCTGGGTCCGGTTGTCATGCCGACGCTCTGGGCATGCGCAGTGGTGTGGGCAGAGCGCCGGTCGACTTCCGGTACAGCGATATGCTCAGTCGGTGGAGGGTATTTAAGGTAAGACTTATTGTGTGTTATGTAAGGTCTGAGGACGGGGTTGGAATCCCCGAAACGTTACCTGTATAAATAAAAAGCTCATTATGCTATATCAGTGATAGTCCCGGTGAGTGCTCTTTTTGCTGTTATTACTATTTATATATATATATATATATATATTTATATATATATATATATGTGTGTGTGTGTGTGTGTGTGTGTTATGTCAGATATGTCAGAAATCTTTTGCAAACATATTTACATGTCCCTAAGTTCTTTTTTTTGTTTTAAACAATGTTGTCTGTCATACTATATGTATATATTGTAAATGTATTATTAGTCTGAGCAGGAATAATTGCAAATATAACATGTAATCAGGGTATCATATGTATTTATTTGCAATCTTTGGATATTTTAAAGGGATAGGAAAGTAAAAATTTAAGTGGCAATAGTGGGAGCTAGCTGCTAATTGGTGCCTGCACACATTTCTCTCTTGTGATTGGCTAAATATATGTGTTCAGCTAGCTGCCATTAGTGCAATGCTGTTCCTTCAGCAAAGGATAACAAGAGAATTAAGCAAATTTGATAATAGAAGTAAATAAGAAAGTTGTTTAAAATGGTATGTTCTATCCAAATCATGAAATAATATTTTGGGGTTTCCTGTCCCTTTAAGAGCTGGGCCAGGTTTCTCTCTGCACCTGTCTAACCCATCCTGATTGCAATCTATTTTTAAAAAACACGCCTTCACAGGTTTTTAAAATGCACTGGCATATAAGATGACATTTCTTACTGAAAAAGAAATTCAAGAGAAGGAAGAAATACACTGAAAAAAGCATAACAGTAAAGAGGTGATTTTAATTTCAGCTGTATCTGAATCATGACAGTTTAATGTTAGGTGGGCTATCCCTTTGAGCTATCAGCTTAAGATTCTATTGAATCAAACATCAATTAAATTTTTTAAAATCCTTGTCTAAAATTTTACACTGGGTGTCCTAATGTCAGCATTAATGTTTATCTTTAATACTAATTTCACATATACATACTTTCAAAGTATAATACATAATGTAACAAATGGCACTTACAAGTTCTGATGAGTGATCAATGACACAAGTATTGAGCAATTTGATTCGTTAGTGATAGTTTATAACGTGTATTTGAATCAGATTGGCTGATGTCATAAATCATATAATTACGCATATTCCAATCAAAAGTGGTGGAAAAATTCACTAGTGTGTGGGTTGTTTAGGAGTTTGCGTCATAATTGGTGCGAAAAGTGTTGAGTCAAATATGGCACGAAGTGGAGAGTGGGACTTGTATTACATGGCTTAAACATGGCGCACATAGATTTTTCCCAAAAATAAAAAGGAAGTTAGCTATATTATGTTGTGTATTTATTTCATTTTTTCTCTATATCAATTAGTGCAACAAGTTTGGGGCAAAACTTTGCACCAAATTTGTAGAAATATTGTCCCCTTGCTTTCTAAAGAGAGATAAAGTTGTAGCATAATCCATAAGTAGTAATGATTTTTACATTTTTATCCCTATATCTACTAGTGCACCAAATGTGGAGCAATAATATTGTTTTATTTAGAAAGGGTATACAAATTTAATAAAGTTTCTAATTTACTTTTATTATGTAATATGCTTCATTCTCTTGCAGCATCGAACATAAGCTTTCTGTGTTTTCAGACTCCCATTGAGTT
Source organism: Bombina bombina (assembly GCF_027579735.1). Lineage (NCBI taxonomy): Eukaryota > Metazoa > Chordata > Amphibia > Anura > Bombinatoridae > Bombina > Bombina bombina. Next base: position 157,977,814 of record NC_069508.1, read on the forward strand.
CTATGGCATCCACGACCTGAAGGGTGGCGGATTGAAAACCCGGTACGCTGAGTCGGAAAAGATGCAAGCGTAACTGTAGAATTTTTGATAACTTTGTGAGAGCTTCAAATAGTGTCGAATAGGAGGGCGAATGAACACGATTCCACTCGAATTTCACGGGTTTTAAACTCGCATCGATCTGCTTCGGATTGAGATTGCGGGATCGTATGTTACGTCACAAATTTCAACATTTGCAGATGTTGATGCTTTGATAACTACGGTGGATCAATCTTGTGACAATTATGATGCGGAATTCCAGCGTGTTTTCAGATGATGCTTTGATAAATATCCCCCGTAATCTAGACCTTTGTAATTGTAAGACTTATGTACTGTTCCTTTAGATTTTTTTAGTTTTTTTCCAAACAAGCTTTATTGAGATTTAAAAAAAAAAGGTGACAATATAAAATATATCATGACAATTAGATTTGTTTGACAGTAAGATAAATGACAATTAAGTGCACATCACAAGGTACAAGAATGAACATAAATCAGAGGCTGCAACTTAACAACGTCATCACCTTCATAAAAATTAGGATCAAGGAGTTTTCTATACAAATTTTCAAAAGGATAAGTCTGTATTCTTACTCCTGATGGCCTGTTTGATGCTTTTTTAATTTTTCATCAATCTTAAATGTTGCTTTAAATGATGTTTGTATATCCATAGAATTATTTGTATAACATAAGTACCTTTAGACAGAGGTAGTTTTGAGAAAGGAAGAAAGAAAATAATAGAAGAGAAAGGAACGGGAGAGACAGAAGAAAAAAAAAAGAAAGAGAGAGGAGCTACTGGGGTAGACTGGATAGGGGAGGGGGTTTATATTTGATTGCATGTAAGGGGGGTGAGTAACTCAGGCTATGTCCTCAAATTGTTTTGTTCCATAGTGACAGTATCAACTCGTGAGTTTCCAATTCGTGTATTTTGAAGTAGTGATATTTTTCTAGAGTGATAAGTTCCGCTACTTGTATTTTCCAATCATGAAAGGAAGGGATGCCTTGCGTCTTCCAGTGCCCCGGGATAAGTCTTTTAGCTGCCGTCAGCATTATCATTAGGAGAGCCTTATGGGTTGAGCCACTTATTTTGGGTAGCGAGCAGAACAGAAGGGTCTCTGGACTGTTGGGGATCTGAGTAGCCAACAACTCTGACATTTGGTGAAAAACCTCTGACCAGAAGTTTCTCATCTTTAGGCAGGATCACCAAATATGGAGGAGTGAACCCTCCCCTCCACAGCCCCTCCAGCAGGTCATGCTCAGAGTAGGAAACATTTTGTGTAGTCTCACTGGAGTGAGATACCACCTGCTCAATAATTTTATGTGCATTTCCTGAATTTGTGCGGAGACCGATGACTTTTTTGTTGTGTTAAATGCTTTGAGCCACGTATCAGTCTCTATCTATCTCTAGGTTCAAATCCCTTTGCCAAGCAAGCGTATAGGACGGAAGTATAGTTAAATCAGTAATTACTACAATTTTATAGAGGGAAGAGATGAGATGTTTAGGTGTTAAAGGTAAGATGCATATTTTTCTAAAAGGTGTGATTTCCCTTCCTAGATCTTTTTTGTTTTTGTGATGTGAAATGTAATGTACGAGTCGATTGTAGTGTAGCCACGAAGAGAAAATCTCTTTATGAGTTTCTTCTAAGGTTGCCTGTGATTTGGCTCGACTGCTCTCTATAAAATAATGTATAGAACCTGTTCTAAGGCTATATGGTTGCTTTACACGAAATCCCAGTTGGCAATAGGGAAGTTCAGAGTTGACAATGATTGGTGTTAAAGGACCTTGTTTAGAAGAAATGTGAGTGCTTGTAGCAATAATTGTATCCCATTCTGACAGTATTGCAGTTGATATAGTATATTTGTTTAGGGTTTGGGGTCTTTTCTGTGGTGGAGTCCATGCCAAGGAGCTCATGTTATTAAGTTTAAAAATGTGTCTGTCTAATCCGATCCAGGCCTTCTGGTTGGTATTATGTGCCCATTCCACAATGTGTTGGAGCATAATTGCCTTTCTGTAAGCTATGAGTTTTGGGACTCCCAATCCCCCTCTCTGCCTGGGTAATTATATAGTTCTTTTAGGTACTCTGGGTCTAGATCCTGCCCAAATGTATTGTTCTAGTAATTGCTGAAGCTGGTTAAAGTGAATGTACATTTTGATGCCAAAGTGCCCGGTTTTTAAAACGTCGATTAAAAACAGGGGCACTTTAATTCATCAAAATTTACATTTCACTCCTGTTGTGAAATAATACTTACCTTTTAAACTTCACAGCAGCTCCAGCTTCCTCTGGTCTCACAAGCCATTTCTGATGTCAGAAATGATTGATAGGTCATCCTCCAATCACAGCTTCCCCCCCGGGGGAATCAGTGTCTGATTCAACGCTGTGATTGAAGGAAGCCGGATGCCTCATTTTTGACCCAGGAAGAGGCTTTGAAACGGGTGGAGGAAGCTGGAGCTGCTGTGAAGTTTAAAAGGTAAGTTTTGTTTCACAACAGGAGTGAAATGTAAATTTTGATGAATTAAAGTGAAAGTAAAGTTTTCCTCATTTCAAAATATCCTAATACTCTATATGTTCAATATATAATTTTCGCCTGTTTTGTTTGGTCTTTACTTGGATCTAATCATTTATATTTACCTTATTTATTTCCCTACCGTTATTGGCTTTACTCCTCCCACCCTCCTCTTCCTGGATTTTGTAGTCATTTTGTATAGAGCGGTCCCACCCGCTCTACACGTAGTCTTCAAAGCTCGTTCCCGATATTGCTAACAAATGCGCATGCGCTAATCAGCTATCGGCGTCCAAATGCGCATGCAAAGTTTCTCATTCCCCTATCGAGTGGCAGAAGCCGTCTTGGACGCTGAAAATCTTGGCAGCAAATGATCGTCTGGAATACGCATGCGGGAATTGTGAACGCGCGACTGACATCAATGAGCTTTTATTGGACTCCGCGCATGCGCATTCGATTCAAGCAGGCTGTGACGTAGCTTTCTGGCCGCCGATCGGCCATAAAGTCTATTGGTAAATACAAACAACGTGACCAGGAAATAAAGTGACTGAGCAGAGACGGGCTGAATTGAAGAGGACAAAAATATGCGGCTACATGCGGCGAAAAGGGTATTTAGGTGCACAATATAAAAAACTCATGAATGAAACTGCTAATGATTTTTAATCATTTATGTCAATCTGCATAGCTGAAGAGATAAGTTTACTTTCACTTTAAAGTGCCCCTGTTTTTAATAGAAGTTTGAAAACCCGGGCACTTTAGCATCAAAATTTACATTCACTTTAAGATAACCCTCGTGTATAAAGATAGGCAGTGTTTGTAAAACATTGACAGGCCCATTTATCAAAGGGCTTGCGGACCTGATCCGACACTGCGGATCAGGTCCGCAAGACCTCGCTAAATGCGGAGAGCAATACGCTCTCCGCATTTAACATTGCACCAGCAGCTCACAAGAGCTGCTGGTGCAACGCCGCCCCCTGCTGACTCGCGGCCAATCGGCCGCCAGCAGGGAGCTGTCAATCAACCCAATCGTATTCGATCGGGTTGATGTCCGGCGATTCCTGTCCGCCTGCTGAGAGCAGGCGGACAGGGTTATGGAGCAGCGGTCTTTAGACCGCTGCTTCATAAGTTGTGTTTCTGGCGAGTCTGAAGACTCGCCAGAAACACGGCCCTTCAAGCTCCGTACGGAGCTTGATAAATGGGCCTGATAGGATCCTAAGCAGAACATTCATTTTCACGACCCCTATTCTCCCAAGCCATGTAAGTGGTTTATTTTTCCAAGTTGATAAGTCTCAGGAAATTTCTTGTTTTAAGTCTTGGTAATTGTACTTGAACAGATCTTGAGTGGTGGCAGATAAATGTATTCACAGATACTTTAGCTTATGTTGTGCAATGGTGATATTATGTCTATTTTTTAAGTGTTGTATATAATGGGATTGTGTGTTGATGCTTAGGAGCTCAGACTTACTGATATTGAGGCTAAACATATTTTTAAACTAATGTAAATAACATTTGCTGTCCCTTTATGGTCACTAGTTCTTTTGTGTACAGTATACAAGGCAATTGCTTTAAGCTGCATTTAGAGAGATTGGTCACAAGGTGGCGCCATTGGCTATTAAATCAGTAACCTAAAGTCTGTTAAATGCATTCACAGCATGTGTTTTATTAGACAGCAGCTAACCCGGACCTAGATTTGGAGTTTGGCGGTAGCCGTGAAAACCAGCGTTAGAGGCTCCTAACGCTGGTTTTAGGCTAACTCTGGTATTTGGAGTCACTCAAAAAAGGGTCTAACGCTCACTTTTCAGCCGCAACTTTTCCATACCGCAGATCCCCTTACGTAAATTGCGTATCCTATCTTTTCAATGGGATTTTTCTAACTCCGGCATTTAGAGTCGTTTCTGAAGTGAGCGTTAGACATCTAACGACAAAACTCCAGCCGCAGGAAAAAAGTCAGTAGTTAAGAGCTTTCTGGGCTAACGCCGGTTTCTAAAGCTCTTAACTACTGTACTCTAAAGTACACTAACACCCATAAACTACCTATGTACCCCTAAACCGAGGTCCCCCCACATCGCCGACACTCGATTACATTTTTTTAACCCCTAATCTGCCGACCGCCAACTACGTTATCCTTATGTACCCCTAATCTGCTGCCCCTAACACCGCCGACCCCTATATTATATTTAGTAACCCCTAACCTGCCCCCCACAACGTCGCTGCCAGCTACCTACACTTATTAACCCCTAATCTGCCGGCCGCAAAGCGCCGCCACCTACGTTATCCTTATGTACCCCTAATCTGCTGCCCCTAACACCGCCGACCCCTATATTATATTTATTAACCCCTAATTTGCCCCCCACAATGTCGCCTCCACCTGCCTACACTTATTAACCCCTAATCTGCCGAGCGGACCTGAGCGCTACTATAATAAAGTTATTAACCCCTAATCCGCCTCACTAACCCTATAATAAATAGTATTAACCCCTAATCTGCCCTCCCTAACATCGCCGACACCTAACTTCAATTATTAACCCCTAATCTGCCGACCGGAGCTCACCGCTATTCTAATAAATGTATTAACCCCTAAAGCTAAGTCTAACCCTAACACTAACACCCCCCTAAGTTAAATATAATTTACATCTAACGAAATTAATTAACTCTTATTAAATAAATTATTCCTATTTAAAGCTAAATACTTACCTGTAAAATAAATCCTAATATAGCTACAATATAAATTATAATTACATTGTAGCTATTTTAGGATTAATATTTATTTTACAGGCAACTTTGTAATTATTTTAACCAGGTACAATAGCTATTAAATAGTTAATAACTATTTAATAGTTACCTAGTTAAAATAATTACAAAATTACCTGTCAAATAAATCCTAACCTAAGTTACAATTAAACCTAACACTATACTATCATTAAATTAATTAAATAAAATACCTACAATTACCTACAATTAAACCTAACACTACACTATCAATACATTAATTAAATACAATATCTACAAATAACTACAATTAAATAAACTAACTAAAGTACAAAAAATAAAAAAGAACTAAGTTACAAAAAATAAAAAAATATCTACAAACATAAGAAAAATATTACAACAATTTTAAACTAATTACACCTACTCTAAGCCCCCTAATAAAACAACAAAGCCCCCCAAAATAAAAAATGCCCTAACCTATTCGAAATTACTAAAGTTAAAAGCTCTTTTACCTTACCAGCCCTGAACAGGGCCCTTTGCGGGGCATGCCCCAAGAAGTTCAGCTCTTTTATTATTAAATAACTTTATTATAGTAGCGCTCAGGTCCGCTCGGCAGGTGGAGGCGACGTTGTGGGGGGCAGATTAGGGGTTAATAAATATAATATAGGGGTCGGCGATGTTAGGGCAGCAGATTAGGGGTACATAGGGATAATGTAAGTAGCGACGGTGTCCGGAGCGGTAGATTAGGGGTTAATAATAATATGTAGGGGTCAGCGATAGCGGGGGCGGCAGAATAGGGGTTAATAAGTGTAAGGTTAGGGGTGTTTAGACTCGGGGTACATGTTAGAGTGTTAGGTGCAGACGTAGGAAGTGTTTACGCATATCAAACAATGGAGCTGCGTTAGGAGCTGAACGCTGCTTTTTTGCAGGTGTTAGGTTTTTTTTCAGCTCAAACAGCCCCATTGTTTCCTATGGGGGAATCGTGCACGAGCACGTTTTTGAGGCTGGCCGCTTGCATAAGCAACTCTGGTATCGAGAGTTGAAGCTGCGTTAAATATGCTCTACGCTCCTTTTTTGGAGCCTAACGCAGCCTTTATGTGGACTCTCAATACCAGAGTTATTTTTATGGTGCGGCCAGAAAAAAGCCGGCGTTAGCTACGCGGGTCCTTACCGACAAAACTCTAAATCTAGGCCATAGAGACTAAACTGCATGAGAGAACATTAACCTACAGACACCTGTTGTAAAACAAAAAGGAGGAGGGCACTAAATATATTGAGGTGCATATTGTATACATATTATATACTGTGTTTGAAAAGAGCTAAAACTCTATGCTCACTGACAGTGGGGCGGCTGATTTACAGGCTCAATATCACACACCCAAACAACTACATCTGCTTCAGCAGCCAAATCTACTTTCCAACAAATAGAAATAAAAACAACACCAATCGTGAAATAAACAGTGCAACAGATTTATTAGCTTCTTTAATCAAAGTCATTACCCACATATTAGCCACAGCCCCCTGAAGGATTTCCCCAGTAATAGGGGGGAGGAATATTATCTGGAAGATAATAATTCCAGTAAACCACCCACCCAACACCCCTTGTACCCCCAACCCAGGCCAGCAACTGGTGAAGCTGGAGAGGACAGAGAGGGCTGGTAGTAACGTTTGCCCAGTACCAGTCTTTATATCTGTTCATGAACTACAAAAACCTGAAAACTAATACAGATCAGATGGGATAGAAAATAGCGAACCCAATGGCAGTGCTGGATGAACCAAAAGAGTTATATACAACACAAAGAGGGAAAAAATAAGTATCCGGCAGGCGCACGCCTTAAAAAAGCACTAAGATAAGAAACTCAACATCTGCCCAATACAGGAAACAGCTCTAAATAAAGGGTTAGAGTTAGACTTAGATTTAGGGGTTAATAACTTTAGTATAGTGGTGGCGACGTTGGGGGTGGCAGATTAGGAGTTAATAAATGTAGATAGGTGGTGGCAATGTTAGGGACAGCAGATTAGGGGTTAATAATATTTAACTAATGTTTGTGAGGCGGAAGTATGGCAGTTTAGGGGTTAATATGTTTATTCTAGTGGCGGCGATGTCGGGAGTGGCAGATTAGGGGTTAATAATTTTATTTTAGTGTTTGTGATGCGGGAGGGCTTTGGTTTAGGGGTTAATAGGTAGTTTATGGGTGTTAGGGTACTTTTTAGCACTTTAGTTATGAGTTTTATGCTACGGCTTTGTAGTGTAAAACTCATAACTACTGACTTTAAAATGCGGTACGAATCTTGACGGGATAGGGTGTACCGCTCACTTTTTGGCCTCCCAGGACAAGCTTGTAATATCGGCGCTATGGAAGTCCCATAGAAAAAAGACTATATGCAATTTGCGTAAGTTGATTTGCGGTAAGGCCAAAAAAGTGTGCGGTGCCCCTAAATCTGCAAGACTCATAATAGCAGCGGTAGTGAAAAAGCAGCGTTATGAGGCTGAACGCTGCTTTTTTACTCATAACGCAAGACTCGTAATCTAGCCGTAAGTAAACTCAACCAAAATGTCTACTCTTTTTCTTGCTTTCTTCTGTTCTGACAATGTTCCCTAACTCTGAGGATTGTTTTTTTTTTCCAGCAGGACAATGCTCTATTACACACAGCCAGGTCAATCAAGGTGGGGATGGAGGACCACCAGATCAAGACCTTGTCATGGCCAGCCCAATCTGTAGACCTGAACCCTATTGAAAACCTCTGGAATGTGATCAAGAGGAAGATGGAGGTCACAAGCCATCAAACAAATCCGAGCTGAATTTTTGCGCCAGGAGTGGCATAAAATCACCCAACAGCAATGTGAAAGACTGGTGGAGAGCACGCCAAGAGGCATGAAATCTGTGACTGAAAATCAGGGTTATTCCACCAAACACTGATTTCTAAACCCATACTAGATTAAAACATTAGTATTGCGTTGTTTAAGAACGATTATGAACTTGTTATTTTGCATTATTCGAGGGCTGGAAATGCTGCATCTTTTTTGTTATTTTGACCAGTTGTCATTTTCTGCAAATAAATGCTCTAAATGACAATATTTTTATTTGGGAGAAATGTTGTCAGTAGTTTATAGAACAAAAAAAAAAAAGTTACATAGTAAAACCAGAGACACTGATCATTTTGCAGTGATGTCTTAATTTTTCCAGAGATCTACAGTATATACCTTCCAGTCAAACACCTTGTCATATACCATATACCTGTAATACCTTTAAAACACGTTTTAAACATTTATTTTGGTAATACATTTTTTACATTTAATATATGTAATATGTCAAACTTAATTTTGTTATGTTTTACACTTTACTTTAGGTGTCAGGTTTTTTTTAGCCCTGTTATGTGTAGCCCTTAAAGGGACACTAAACCCATTTTTAAGCAACTTTCTTTACTCCTTTTATCATTTTTTCTTTGTTCTCCTGCTATCTTTATTTAAAAAGCAGGAATGTAAAGCTTAAGAGCAGGCCCATTTTTGGTTGAGAACCTGCGTTATGCTTGCTCAATGCTTATTTGTTTTCTAAATGTAGCCACCAATAAGCAAGTGCTATCCAGGGTTCTGAATCTAAAATGGACTGGCTCTTAAGTTTTAAATTTCTGCTTTTTAGATAAAGATAGCAAGAGAACAAAGAAAAATTGATAGTAGGAGTAAATTAGAAAGTTAATTAAAATTGCTGCTCTATCTGAATCATGAAAGGAAAAAAAAACAAACAATTTATGTAAGAACTTACCTGATAAATTCATTTCTTTCATATTGGCAAGAGTCCATGAGCTAGTGACGTATAGGATATACAATCCTACCAGGAGGGGCAGAGTTTCCCAAATCTCAAAATGCCTATAAATACACCCCTCACCACACCCACAATTCAGTTTAACGAATAGCCAAGTAGTGGGGTGATAAGAAAGCAGTAAAAAGCATCAACAAAGGAATTTGGAATAATTGTGCTTTATACAAAAAAATCATAACCACTATAAAAAGGGTGGGCCTCATGGACTCTTGCCAATATGAAAGAAATTAATTTATCAGGTAAGTTCTTACATAAATTATGTTTTCTTTCATGTAATTGGCAAGAGTCCATGAGCTAGTGACGTATGGGATAGCAATACCCAAGAAGTGGAACTCCACGCAAGAGTCACTAGAGAGGGAGGGATAAAAAAAAAAAAGCCATTTTTTTGCTGAAAAAAATTAATCCACAACCCAAATCATAAGTTTAGTCTCATAATTGAAAATAAAAAAAATGAAATTAGAAGCAGAAGAAGAATCAAACTGAAACAGCTGCCTAAAGAACTTTTCTACCAAAAACTGCTTCCGAAGAAGCAAATACATAAAAATGATAGAATTTAGTAAATGTATGCAAAGAAGACCAAGTTGCAGCTTTGCAAATCTGATCAACTGAAGCTTCATTCTTAAAAGCCCAGGAAGTGGAAACTGATCTAGTAGAATGAGCTGTAATTCTCTGAGGCTGGGCTTGACCCGACTCCAAATAAGCTTGATGAATCAAAAGCTTTAACCACGAAGCCAAGGCAGAAACCTTCTGACCTTTTCTGGAACCAGAAAAGCTAGCAAATAAACTGGAAGTTTTCCTGAAAACTTTAGTAGCTTCAACATAATATTTCAGAGCTCTCACCACATCCAAAGAATAATAGAGATCTCTCCAAAGAATTCTTAGGATTAGGACACAAAGAAGGGACAACAATTTCTCTATTAATGTTGTTAGAATTCACAACCTTAGGTAAGAATTTAAATGAAGTCCACAAAACTGCCTTATCCTGATGAAAAATCAGAAAAGGAGACTCACAAGAGAGAGCAGATAATTCAGAAACTCTTCTAGCAGAAGAGATGGCCAAAAGGAACAACACTTTCCAAGAAAGTAGTTTAATGTCCAAAGAATGCAAAGGCTCAAATAGAGGAGCCTGTAAAGCCTTCAAAACCAAATTAAGACTCCAAGGAGGAGAGATTGATTTAATGACAGGCTTAATACGAACCAAAGCCTGTACAAAACAATGAATATCAGGAAGCTTAGCAATTTTTCTGTGAAATAAAACAGAAAGAGCCGAGATATGTCCTTTCAAGGAACTTGCAGACAAACCTTTATCCAAACCATCCTGAAGAAACTGTAAAATTCTAGGAATTCTAAAAGAATGATGCCTGATGAAATGGCCAGGAGAGCCGAGAAACGCGTTGCAAGACTGATACCATTATATCCTTGCTTGTTATAATAACATTGTATTAAGGCTTGTATGCTATTCAACAATATTAAAGTATTATTTGGTTTTATACAAAATACTTTCTGCCTTGTATATACACGCTGATAACAAGCAAGCCACTACCAGGAGCTGGAGGAGTGCTGTAGACCGGAGAAGAGCCAGCTGGTTTGCTCTGATTACCAGCCCGCTTCCAGAAGCACATTGGTGTGCTCTGATACTGTGTGAGTACCCTGTGCATATTATACCAGCAGCTAATTGTATACAGTTTATACAGATACACACATTTGTGCGCCTCTTTCTCACCCTTATCTTTAAAACCAAATTAAGACTCCAAGGAGGAGAGATTGATTTAATGACAGGCTTAATATGAACCAAAGCCTGTACAAAACAATGAATATCAGGAAGCTTAGCAATTTTTCTGTGAAATAAAACAGAAAGAGCCGAGATATGTCCTTTCAAGGAACTTGCAGACAAACCTTTATCCAAACCATCCTGAAGAAACTGTAAAATTCTAGGAATTCTAAAAGAATGTCAAGAAAATTTATGAGAAGAACACCATGAAATGTAGGTCTTGCAAACTCGATAATAAATCTTTCTAGAAACAGAATTACGAGCTTGTAACATAGTATTAATCACAGAGTCCGAAAAACCTCTATGACTAAGCACTAAGCATTCAATTTCCATGCCTTCAAATTTAATGATTTGAGATCCTGATGGAAAAACGGACCTTGAGATAGAAGGTCTGGCCTTATTGAAAGTGGCCAAGGTTGGCAACTGGACATCCGGACAAGATCTGCATACCAAAACTGTGAGGCCATGCTGGAGCCACCAGCAGCACAAATGATTGCTCCATGATGATTTTGGAGATCACTCTTGGCAGAAGAACTAGAGGCGGGAAAATATAAGCAGGATGATAACGCCAAGGAAGTGCCAACGCATCCACTGCTTCTGCCTGTGGATCCCTGGACCTGGACAGGTACCTGGGAAGTTTCTTGTTTAGTTGAGATGCCATCAAATCTATTTCTGGAAGACCCCACATCTGAACAACTTGAGAAAACACTTCTGGGTGTAGAGACCACTCCCCTGTATGTAAAGTCTGACGACTGAGGTAATCCGCTTCCCAATTGTCTATACCTGGCATATGAACCGCAGAAATCAGACAGGAGCTGGAGTCCGCCAAAAACAAGTATCCGAGATACTTCTTTCATAGCTTGAGGACTGTGAGTCCCACCCTGATGATTGACATAAGCCACAGTTGTGATATTGTCTGTCTGAAAACAAATGAACGGTTCTCTCTTCAACAGAGGCCAAAACTGAAGAGCCCTGAGAATCGCACAGAGTTCCATATTTATTGGTAATCTCGCCTCTTGAGATTTCCAAACCCCTTGTGCTGTCAGAGATCCCCAAACAGCCCCCCAACCTGAAAGACTTGCATCTGTTGTGATTACAGTCCAAGTTGGACGAACGAAAGAGGCCCCTAGAAACATACGATGGTGATCTAACCACCAAGTCAGAGAGAGTCGAACATTGAGATTTAAGAATATTAATTGTGATATCCTTGTATAATCCCTGAACCATTGGTTCAGCATACAAAGCTGGAGAGGTCTCATATGAAAACGAGCAAAGGGGATTGCGTCCGATGCTGCAGTCATGAGACCTAAAACTTCCATGCAAATAGCTACTGAAGGGAATGACTGAGACTGAAGGTTCCAACAAGCTGAAACCAATTTTAATTGTCTCTTGTCTGTTAGATTCAGTGTCCATGACTCTGTCCCTATCTGGAAACCTAAAAAGGTTACCCTTGTCTGAGGAATCAAAAAACATTTTGGTAAATTGATCCTCCAACCATGTCTTTGAAGAAACAACACCGCAATACCGCATTACAGAGAGTAGGGCACCGAGAACCTTTGAAAAGATTCTTGGAGCTGTCGCTAGGCCAAAAGGAAGAGCAACAAATTGGTAATGCTTGTCTAGAAAAGAGAATCTCAGGAACTGATAGTGATCTGGATGAATCGGAATATAAAGATATGCATCCTGTAAGTCTATTGTGGACATATAATGCCCTTGCTGAACAAAAGGCAGAATAGTCCTTATAGTCACCATTTTGAAAGTTGGTACATATCGATTCAAAATCTTTAGATCCAAAACTGGTCTGAATGAATTTGCTTTCTTTGGGACAATGAATAGATTTGAATAAAACCCCAGACCCTGTTCCTGAAACTGAACTGGCATTATTACCCCTGATAACTCCAGGTCTGAAACACACTTCAGGAAACCCTGAGCCTTTACTGGGTTTGCTGGAATGCGTGAGAGAAAAAATCTTCTCACAGGTGGTCTTACTCTGAATTCTATTCTGTACCCCTGAGAGACAATACTCTGAATCCATTGATTTTGGACCGAATTGATCCAAACATCTTTGAAAAATCTTAATCTGCCCCCCACCAGCTGAGCTGGAATAAGGGTCACACCTTCATGCGGACTTGGGGGCTGGCTTTGATCTCTTAAATGGCTTAGACTTATTCCAATTTGAGGAAGGCTTCCAATTGGAAACAGATTCCTTGGGGGAAGGATTAGATTTCTTTTCCTTATTTTGTCGAAAGGAACGAAAACGGTTAGATGCTTTAGAATTATCCTTAGGTTTTTTATCCTGAGGCAAAAAGACTCCCTTCCCCCTAGTGACAGTTGAAATTATTGAATCCAACTGAGAACCAAACAACCTATTACCTTGGATAGAAAGAGATAGCAATCTGGACTCAGAAGTCATGTCAGCATTCCAAGATTTAAGACACAAAGCTCTTCTAGCTAAAATAGCTAAAGGCATAGATTTAACATCAATTTTGATGATATCAAAAATAGCATCACAGATAAAATGATTAGCATGTTGGAGTAAGTGAACAATGCTAGACAAATCAGAATCCAATTCTTGTTGCGCTAAATGTTCCAACCAAAAAGTTGATGCAGCTGCAACATCAGCCAAAGAAATTGCAGGCCTGAGAAGATGACCAGCATATAAATAGGCTTTTCTTAGATAAGATTCAAGTTTTCTATCTAAAGGATCTTTAAAAGAAGTACTATCTTCCGTAGGAATAGTAGTACGTTTAGCAAGAGTAGAGATAGCCCCATCAACTTTAGGGATCTTTTTTTAAACCTTGAAAAAGGAATAAAAGAAGTACCAGGCCTATTCCATTCCTTAGAAATCATATCAGAAATAGCATCAGGAACTGGAAAAACCTCTGGAATAACCACAGGAATTTAAACGTTTACTAGTTTTAATATCAAGAGGACTAGTTTCCTCCTTATCCAATGTTATCAACACTTCTTTTAACAAAGAACGAATATACTCCATTTTAAACAAATAAGAAGATTTGTCAGTGTTAATATCTGAGGCAGGATCTTCTGAACCAGATAGATCCTCATCAGAGAAGGATAATTCAGTATGTTGTCAGTCATTTGAAATTTCATCAACTTTATGAGAAGTTTTAAAAGAGCTTTTACATTTATTAGAAGGCGGAATAGCAGACAAAGCCTTCTGTATAGAATCAGAAATAAATTCTTTTAAATTTACAGCCCAGGTATATCTTGTGCATTAGATGTTGAGGGAACAGCAACAGGTAATGAACTTCTACTGATGGATACATTTTCTGCATGTAAAAGTTTATCATGACAGCTATTACAAACCACAGCTGGAGATATAACCTCCACAAGTTTACAACAAATGCACTTAGCTTTGGTAGAACTGTTATCCGGCAGCAGAGTTCCAACAGTAACTTCTGAGACAGGATCAGATTGAGACATCTTGCAAAATGTAAGAGAAACAACAACATATAAAGCAAAATTATCAATTTCCTTATATGGCAGTTTCAGGAATGGGAAAAAAATGCAAACAGCATAGCCCTCTGACATAGAGAAAAGGCAAGAGGCATATAGGAATGGGCTCTTAAATAATGCACGGCGCAAACAGAAAAATATTTTTTGGCGCCAAAAACGTCTGGAAATGACACACTTGCGTCACAGAAGATGCCACCTTGTTGATGCCGGAAATGACGAAATTGCGTCAACGAACGTAACCGCGGCAAAAAAATCTTGCACCAAGAATGACGCAATAAACTTTAGCATTTTGCGCCCTCTCTAGCCTAATTCTGCCCGCGAATTTAAAAGATAGTCAATTTGAAAAAGACTACACCTCAGGTAAGAAATACATTTTTCCTAAAAGAACATTTCCCAGATATGAAACTGACAGTCTGCAAAAGGAAATATACTGAAAACCTGAATCATGACAAATATAAGTACAATACATATATTTAGAACTTTATAAAATACATAAAGTGCCAAACCATAGCTGAGAGTGTCTTAAATAATGAAAACATACTTACCAAAGACACCCATTCACATATAGCAGATAGCCAAACCAGTACTGAAACAGTTATCAGTAGAGGTAATGGAATATGAGAGTATTTTGTCGATCTGAAAAGGGAGGTAGGAGATGAATCTCTACCACCGATAACAGAGAACCTAAGAAATAGATCTCCTGTGAGGAAAACCATTGCATTCACATCCCTCTGACATTCACTGTACTCTGAGAGGAATCGGTCTTCAAAATGCTGAGAAGCGCATGTCAACGTAGAAATCTTAGCACAAACTTACTTCACCACCTCCATAGGAGGCAAAGTTTGTAAAAACTGAATTGTGGGTGTGGTGAGGGGTGTATTTATAATCATTTTGAGGTTTGGGAAACTTTGCCCCTCCTGGTAGGATTGTATATCCCATACGTCACTAGCTCATGGACTCTTGCCAATTAAATGAAAGAAATTGGGTTTAGTATCCCTTTAAGTGCTACACATAACTCACAACTTGTAATTAGTGATGTCCCGAATAGTTCGCCGGCGAATAGTTCACATATGCGATGTTCGATCTGCCCCCTATTCGTCATCATTGAGTAAACTTTGACCCTGTATCTCACAGTCTGCAGACACATTCCAGCCAATCAGCAGCAGACCCTCCCTCCCATACCCTCCCAGCTCCTGGACAGCAGCCATTTTAGATTTATTCGGAAGCTGCTTTCTTAGTGAGAGGAGGGACAGTGTAGCTGCTGCTGATTTAATAGGGAAATTGATAGCTAGGCTAGTGTATTCAGTGTCCACTACAGTCCTGAAGGACTCATCTGATGACTGCTGTAAGGACAGCACCCCAAAAAGCCCTTTTTAGGGCTGCTTTTATTTTTCCTGTTTAATCTAATTGCAGTTGTCTGCCTGCCAGCGTGTGTGCCAGGCTCACAGCGTATACTGTGCCCACTTGCCCGAATGCCACCACTCATATCTGGTGTAACATTAGCGTAAATTTAAAAACTTTTTTGACTGTGAAACATCAGTCTGCTTGTGTAATCTAATTGCAGTTGCCTGCCTGCCAGTAGTGTAAATTTAAAAAAAAAACTTTTTTAACTGTGAAACATCAGTCTGCTAGTGTAATCTAATTGCAGTTGCCTGCCTGCCAGCATGTGTGCCAGGCCCACTTGCCCAGTGCCACCATTCATATCTGTTGTAACAGTAGTGTAAATTTTAAAAAAAAACTTTTTTGACTGTTAAATGTTAAAGATCAGTCTACTAGTGTAATCCAGGCCCACTTGCCCAGTGCCACCACTCATATCTGGTGTAACATTAGTGTAAATTTAAAAAAAAAAAATTTGACTGTGAAACATCAGTCTGCTTGTGTAATCTAATTGCAGTTGCCTGCCTGTCAGTGTGTGTGTCAGGCCCACTTGCCCACAGTGCCACCACTCATATCTGTTGTAACAGTAGTGTAAATTGGAAAAAAAAACTTTTTTGACTGTTAAAGATCAGTCTGCTAGTGTAATCTAATTGCAGTTGCCTGCCTGCCAGCATGTGTTCCAGGCCCACTTGCCCAGTGCCACCACTCATATCTGTTGTAACAGTAGTGTAAATTTAAAAAAAAAACTTTTTTGACTATTAAATGTTAAAGATCAGTCTACTAGTGTAATCTAATTGCAGTTGCCTGCCTGCCAGCGTGTGTGCCAGGCTCACAGCGTATACTGTGCCCACTTGCCCAGTGCCACCACTCATATCTGGTGTAACATTAGTGTAAATTTAAAAAAAAAAAATTTGACTGTGAAACATCAGTCTGCTTGTGTAATCTAATTGCAGTTGCCTGCCTGTCAGTGTGTGTGCCAGGCCCACTTGCCCACAGTGCCACCACTCATATCTGTTGTAACAGTAGTGTAAATTGGAAAAAAAAACCTTTTTTGACTGTTAAAGATCAGTCTGCTAGTGTAATCTAATTGCAGTTGCCTGCCTGCCAGCGTGTGTGCCAGGCCCACTTGCCCACAGTGCCACCACTCATATCTGTTGTAACAGTAGTGTAAATTTAAAAAAAAAAAAACTTTTGACTGTGAAACATCAGTCTGCTAGTGTAATCTAATTGCAGTTGCCTGCCAGCGTGTATGCCAGGCTCACAGCGTATACTGTGCCCACTTGCCCAGTGCCACCACTCATATCTTGTTTAATAGTATTGTAAGTTTACATTTAAAAAAAAATGACAGGCAGAGGCAGGTCACCCCGCAGGTGCCGTAGTGGTCGTGGTGCTGTGATTCCCTTAGGCCCTAGAATAATGGCCAGTGTTCAGAGGCCACGTACCATGAACTCGAAAAGTTCTGAGGAGGACATAGTTGACTTTTTAACACAGGACACCCAATCTTCTATAGCTTCCGCTCCGAACCTTGACGCACCATCTTCCTCCAGCTTATCTACGGGCACCTCTCAAGTTAACACTCGCCCGCCTGCCGCCACCACCAACACTAGCACCACAGCCGCTTCACTTGATCTGGCAGAGGAGTTATTTACACATCATTTGGAAGAAATGAGTGATGCGCAACCATCATTGACAGAGGATGTAGATAACAGTGATATGTCTCAGTCAGGCAGCATTACAGACATGGACGTACAGTGTGATGATGATGATGTTGTACCCGCTGCTGCTTCCTTTGTTGATTTGTCAGATACAAGTGAAGCGGTTGATGATGACGATGCGTCCGTGGATGTCACGTGGGTGCCTGCTAGAAGCGAAGAAGAATAGGGGGAAAGTTTAGATGGGGAGACAGAGAGGAGGAGGAGACGAGTTGGAAGCAGGGGGAGGTCGTCGCAAGGAGCTAGTGGCACAGTCAGACAGTATGCATCGGCACCCAGGGTCAGCCAGACAGCACGCCAATCAACGCATGCTGTTTCCACCACCAGAATGCCGTCATCGCAAAGCTCAGCAGTGTGGCATTTTTTTGTGTGTCTGCCTCTGACAACAGTGATGCCATTTGCAACCTGTGCCAAAAGAAACTGAGTCATGGGAAGTGCAACACCCACCTAGGTACAACTGCTTTGAGAAGGCACATGATCGCACATCACAAACGCCTATGGGATCAACACATGAGTAGTAGCAGCACACAAACTCAAAGCCGCCATCCTCCTCCTGGTCCAGCATCTTCAGCCACGTCAACCACTGCTGTCCTCCTTGCCCCCTCTCAACCATCCGCCACTCCGTCTCTCTTCCGGAGCAGTTCCTGCTCATCTGCCCACAGTCAGGTGTCTGTCAAGGACATGTTTGAGCGTAAGAAGCCAATGTCACAAAGTCACCCCCTTGCCCGGCGTCTGACAGCTGGCTTGTCTGAACTCTTAGCCTGCCAGCTTTTACCATACAAGCTGGTGGAGTCTGAGGCGTTCAAAAAATTTGTAGCTATTGGGACACCACAGTGGAAGGTACCCGGCCGAAATTTCTTTTCACAAAAGGCAATCCCCAACCTGTAATCCCATGCCATATACACGTCCCCTGACGCCGCAACTGCCTCTGGGAACCTTACCATGGGTCCCAGACCGCACGTCTTGTAATTCTCTGTCTGGGAAATTATCTATCTATCAAATCTATCTATTCATCTATCAAATCTATCTATTTATCTATCTATCATATCTATCAAATGTATATTGCATCTATTGATCTATCTATCTAATCTATCTATCTATTAAATGTATATTGCATCTTTTCATCTATCTATCTATCGATCTATCTACCTAATCTATGTATCTATCTATCTATCAAATCTATCTATCTCGTGGCCGGACTGTTTTGTGACAGCCACTTGTGTTTCGGTCAAATGTCCATCAGACAAATGTCCGTCGGCTAAAAGTCCGGCCACGATTGCACGCGCAGTGCCCCAAATTTGAAGTAGGAGGCCCGACCAAGCATCTTTTTCCATCTCCCGGTTCCTAAAATCCATGCCATATACACGTCCCTTGATAGGGGGAGTAACAGGTATTAAACTGATCAGAATAGTACTACTTAACACACCACTCATATCTGGTGGCACAGTAGATTGCACGCGCAGTGCCCCAAATTTGAAGTAGGAGGACCGACCAAGCATCTTTTTCCATCTCCCGGTTCCTAAAATCCATGCCATATACACGTCCCCTGGCTCTGCAACTGCCTCTGGGAACCTTACCATGGGTCCGAGACCGCACGTCTTGTAATTCTCTGTCTGGGAAATTATCTATCTATCAAATCTATCTATTTATCTATCAAATCTATCTATCTATTGTATCTATCAAATGTATATTGCATCTATTGATCTATCTATCTAATCTATGTATCTATCTATCTCGTGGTTGTGCAAATGGACTGTTTGCGGTTGTTTGCGGTGCGTTAAACGGGGAGTTTGGTCTGTCACTGTGAAGTGGGCGTAACCCTTACACTACCTGATCGATACAACATCATACCTGATGTTTTAAAGCACGTTATTCCAAACAATTTAGGAATGTTAGGTGATTTATGCCCTTTATGGATTAAAACCAGACTCTGCATCAACTATGTAATTTTACGTGGGAGTTTTGCCATGGATCCCCCTCCGGCATGCCACAGTCCAGGCGTTAGTCCCCTTGAAACAACGTTTCCATCACTATTGTGGCCAGAAAGTGTCCCTGTGGGTTTTAAAATTCGCCTGCCTATTGAAGTCAATGGTTCGCGAACAGTTGCGGACGTTCGCGTTCGCCGACGGAAAATTTTCAGTTTGCGACATCACTACTTAATATGAGCAATGTTAAGCGCATCCGCAATATCTTTTGAAAGTATAGTACAGGTATACCCCGCTCATACAGCGGGTTATGGACCGGAGCCCCGCTGTAAAGTGAAAACCGTCTTAAAGTGAAACAAGGCAGTTTTAGCTTACTTTTCAGTGTTTAAAATCCTGAAAACAAGTTTGAACTAACATATTATTAGGGGTGCAACACTGCACAGTATTCAATAAATACTGTACCTGTAAAATTGTGAGAATTACTGTAGTAAAATTTGCCAGACTATAGCACTGCAATGCTATAAACAGAGTGAACTAAGCATAACAAAATGGCGCCAGTCACTTTTCTAGCAATCTCACGATGATTATAGCACTGTTTCAAAATCCTTGGAGGTTGAACTTCAGCTCCACAAAGCGCTGTATTAGCGAAGCGCTGTAAAGCGAAGCGCTGTAAAGTGAGGTATACCTGTATGACATAGGGATGTCAGCAGCACTAAACATTCTCTGGTAACTCTGTTTACCTTTCACTTCTAATACCAGATTAGCACTGTCCTGTGATATCAATAGCGCACCTTATGCTGTCTATAGCGCCTGTCATATGCTTCTTTACTCTCTTTTTATTTCTGTCCACTCATTTGTATAAACAGTAGATATATTTATAATTTAGGATGGATTTACACTCACACTGCCATAAACATATATAAATATTTATACTTTACCTAGAAAAACAAAGATACTCCTGATCCTTTTTAAATAAACGAAGCAACATTTCAACCTCTATTTGTAACAATTTCTTTATATTTGTTTATTTTACTCTCTACATATTTACAAAGTAAAAAACAAACATATGAAGTTGCACAAAACATGTACAACAAAAGACAGACACTTATCACTTTAGCTCTGAGATTATTTATATCTACAAGAAGTTAAAATAATAACAGGCAATTAACCAATTATTCACTGTATGTATAATTATGCCGTCATTTAAATGGTCATTCTAGTCCTATGTCATTATAGAGGATTGTAAAGATCAGTATTTTTTCCTTAAAATGTAATTACTTGGTTAAAAACAGCGTCTCCCTTTTTCTGATAGTTATCATTGTCTTCCTAATGCGCACTTGTGTACACCAGTATCAGCACTGGATTGGTTGCAAGTGACGGCACTAAGATTTCATTTACATAACAACTAAAGGTCACAATTCATATCCTGGAATTAGAGTTATCATCCTTCATGTGTTCTTTTGTCAACAAGAAAATGACACAGATGCCACACCCTGAGCCCAGCACACTATTGTTTTATTAACCCTAAAAGGGCCTTTGGAGCCATAATTAAACTTCCCTGATTCAGAAAGATCCTACAATAAAAAAATATGAAATTGAAATTCATCTCTTGGCCTTCGTAGTTGACACTTAGCTCCTGTTCCTGAGATCATACTGAGGAAAGCTGAGGAGCGTGCACGTAACTGTAGTACTATATATATATATATATACACTGTACTGTATATGTGTGTATGAGTGTGTGTGTGTAGATATGTGTATATATATATATATATATATATACTGTATATGTGTGTGTGTGTGTGTGTGTAGATATGTGTATATATATATATATATATATACTGTATATGTGTGTGTGTGTATGAGTGTGTGTGTGTGTAGATATGTGTATATATATATATATATATATATATACTGTATATGTGTGTGTCTGTGTGTGTGTGTGTGTAGATATGTGTGTGTTTCTTGCTTATTGAATAAATCAGATTGCTGAACAAAACTCCTGTGTGCCGGCTGTTCTTGGATCTTACTAGACAACGGAGTCCGTCCGTTGGATCCAGTTCTGTTTCACTGTATGTACTGCTTTTGGCTGAGCACCAGGTGGCTTTGAATTAAGTGTGTGCCGTTTCCTTCAACCAATTATATATATATATATATATATATATATATATATATATATATATATATATATATATATATACTGTATATGTGTGTGTATGAGTGTGTGTGTAGATATGTGTGTATATATATATATATATATATATATATTATATATATACTGTATATGTGTGTGTGTATGAGTGTGTGTGTAGATATGTGTGTATATATATATATATATATATATATATACTGTATATGTGTGTGTGTATGAGTGTGTATGAGTGTGTGTGTATATATATATATATATATATATATATATATATATATACTGTATATGTGTGTGTGTAGATATGTGTATATATATATATATATATATATACACACACAGTACTGTATATGTGTGTATGAGTGTGTGTGTGTAGATATGTGTATATATATATATATATATATATATATATATACTGTATATGTGTGTGTGTGTGTATGAGTGTGTGTGTAGATATGTGTATATATATATATATATATATATATACTGTATATGTGTGTGTATGAGTGTGTGTGTGTGTATATATATATATATATATATATATATATATACTGTATATGTGTGTGTGTGTATGAGTGTGTGTGTTGATATGTGTGTATATATATATATATATATATATATACATATACACACAGTACTATATATATATATATATATATATATATATATATATACTGTATATGTGTGTGTATGAGTGTGTGTATATATATATATATATATATATATATATAACACACAGAGAAAGTCCAGCACTCGCTTACAAGCTCTCAGCTAAGATTAAAAGCAAAAATGGAAGGGTTAGTTACTGCATTTGACCAAATGGGACAAGCCCAGGTATCACGTCAAGATCCCTTCCAAAGACCTGGGACCTTGACATGGTACCTGGGCTTGTCCCATTTGGCCAAATACGGTAACTAACCTTTCCATTTTTGCTTTTAATCTTAGCTGAGAGCTTGTAAGTGAGTGCTGGACTTTCTCTGTGTGTTGTATTAATTTGTTTTGTAATTTTCCCTATGGTTCTTGCACCCCAACCTGTCTGGGATTAACTGCCCGTGACTCTGGGGACAGCACAGCTTCCTGTGAGTGCCAGTGAGCACCCAGGGCTGAACATGTTGCAGGGTCATGGGATCTGTACCCAGTCCAGTCTGAGAGTGCAGTCCCGTTCCGTTTTTTGTATATATATATATATATATATATATATATATATATATATATACTGTATATATAGTTACAAATACCTCTGCCATAGAGTGCTCAGGACATGTGCACGCTCCTCATCCTACCTTTGTTAAAATGTAGGTCCTTTTTAATAAATAGAGATTTCCCTCCTTCCCTCTCTAATCCACCACCCCTCCTAACTGCATAACTTTTATATCACTACAGTCCACAACTTCCACTCCCATAGCTGATGTGATTACAGGAAAAATGTAACCCTACTACATTACACAATTCCTAGAACCAATGCACATACTTTCTACACTTACTTACTGCAGGACACCTTCACTAGAGAATGAGGAACTTTATAGAACATTATTTACTTCCTTCTATCTTTACCCTAGAGGCACACATCTACCCTGGCACATTAATCTCACTCTCCAACTGGTGTCTGATTACCTCACTTATTAGATGACAAGGTCAAGTCTTGCTGCCTGTAGAACACTTCATATCAAAGCCTATTTATTATAGGTCATTTCTAAAGGCCAGTGACCTCTTATGCTTTTGTCCAAGCTTATCTCAAGTGCACCATGTATGTAACGCACTCTGTATAACACACTCTGTATATTTCTAGCTCTAATATTATTAAATACAAACTGTGTATCAGTGTTAACGAGGGTCTCAGGACTTCATTTCTCACTCAGTAGCAAAACCTGGCAGCTGCCTAGTGCTTCCCTAGCTAGCTCTCAAGGGCAACTGCCTAACCTGACTTTCATTCCTTTCATCATTGTTTTACAACAAAAGCCCAGTGCAGGATTGTACAGCATTGCAACATCCTAGTCTATAATCCTTTGTTATTTACAAGTAACAGAATGTTCAATTAAATGCTTATTTTCCTTTACGTCTTTAGACAAACACAGATCATCTAAACTTCTTGTTACAAATCCCAATACCAGCGACCAGTAATGCACGTTATTTGCACATCTATTGCTTTTCTTAAGCAGTTCCACCAGTTTCCTTGCAGCTAATTCACGTGTAGAGAGCTGATTAAGCATTAGTTTATCAGCTGCTCAGAATTACATAAAAACTGATTATAGGGGTATTGCAATGAATTTACCCAGTGAAACAGCCAATCTCACTTAAATTTCCAGAAAAACATTTTTTTTTTTTTTGCTAGAATCATTTGGTATATGACTTTGATTGCAGAAATGATTTCTATCCTGTTTCAGATTCCAAACATGACAAGAGTATTGCAGTAGGTAGTAATATCATTTATTAGACTGGTGTGAAACAGTACTTCATATATATTGACCTGAAAAAGTCAGGAAGAGGTCAGACATGTGTCTTTATGTGATGCTAATCCAATTGAAAGCATCACTACCTGCTGCTTGTGATTTTTGTACTTGGATCACCTTGACTAACACAACTATTCCAATTTCCAACCAATATATTTCGCTTAAAGGGACACTGAACCCAAATTTTTCTTTCATGATTCAGATAGAGCATGCAATTTTAAGCAACTTTCTAATTTACTCCTATTATCAATGTGTCTTCGTTCTCTTGCTATCTTTATTTGAAAAAGAAGGCATCTAAGCCTTTTCTTGGTTCAGTACTCTGGACAGCAGTTTTTGATTGGTGGATGAATTTATCCACCAATCAGCAAGGACAACCTAGGTAGTTCACCAAAAATGGGCCGGCATCTAAACTTACATTCTTGCATTTCAAATAAAGATACCAATAGAATAAAGAAAATTTGATAATAGGAATAAATTAGAAAGTTGTATAAAATTTCATGCACTATCTGAATCACGAAAGAAAAAAATTGGGTTCAGTGTCCCTTTAATAAGACACATAATACAAGGTGAGCTCCTTGCTCTGTGCTATGACTTAGGACCCTATCCCTTTAATTGCCCCTAAACCCAAACACTAGTTTACAATGGTTTTATCAGAATTAAAGCTGGAAAATAAAAGCACCAGTCACCTCTGGAATGGAACAAGCACATGACTTGCCCTGGAGCCTGGACAATTAGATTTGGAGTTTGGCGGTAGCCGTGAAAACCAGCGTTAGAGGCTCCTAACGCTGGTTTTAGGCTACCGCCGGTATTTGGAGTCAGTCAGGAAAGGGTCTAACGCTCACTTTCCAGCCGCGACTTTTCCATACCGCAGATCCCCTTACGTCAATTGCGTATCCTATCTTTTCAATGGGATCTTTCTAACTCCGGTATTTAGAGTTGTGTCTGAAGTGAGCGTTAGAATTCTAACGACAAAACTCCAGCCGCAGAAAAAAGTCAGTAGTTAAGAGCTTTCTGGGCTAACGCCGGTTCATAAAGCTCTTAACTACTGTGCTCTAAAGTACACTAACACCCATAAACTACCTATGTACCCCTAAACCGAGGTCCCCCCACATCGCCGCTACTCGATAAAAAATTTTTAACCCCTAATCTGCCGACCGCCACCTACGTTATCCTTATGTACCCCTAATCTGCTGCCCCTAACACCGCCGACCCCTATATTATATTTATTAACCCCTAATCTGCCCCCCACAACGTCGCCGCCAGCTACCTACACTTATTAAACCCTAATCTGCCGTCCGCACGCCACCGCCAGCTACATTATAGCTATGTACCCCTAATCTGCTGCCCCTAACACCGCCGACCCCTATATTATATTTATTAACCCCTAACCTGCCCCCCTCAACGTCGCCTCCACTTGCCTACACTTATTAACCCCTAATCTGCCGAGCGGATCTCACCGCTACTATAATAAAGTTATTAACCCCTAATCCGCCTCACTCCCGCCTCAATAACCCTATAATAAATAGTATTAACCCCTAATCTGCCCTCCCTAACATCGCCGACACCTAACTTCAAGTATTAACCCCTAATCTGCCGATCGGAGCTCACTGCTACTCTAATAAATTTTTTAACCCCTAAAGCTAATTTTAACCCTAACCCTAACACCCCCCTAAATTAAATATAATTTTATTCTAACGAAATAAATTAACTTTTATTAAATAAATTATTCCTATTTAAAGCTAAATACTTACCTGTAAAATAAACCCTAATATAGCTACAACATAAATTATAATTATATTATAGCTATTTTAGGATTAATATTTATTTTACAGGCAACTTTGTATTTATTTTAACCAGGTGCAATAGCTATTAAATAGTTAAGAACTATTTAATAGCTAAAATAGTTAAAATAATTACAAAATTACCTGTAAAATAAATCCTAACCTAAGTTACAATTAAACCTAACACTACACTATCAATAAATGAATTAATTAAATAAACTACCTACAATTATCTACAATTAAACCTAACACTACACTATCAATAAATTAATTAAATACAATACCTACAATTATCTACAATTAAACACTACACTATCAATAAATTATTTAAATAAAATATCTACAAATAACTACAATGAAATAAACTAACTAAAGTACAAATTAAAAGTACAATGAAAAAGAACTAAGTTACAAAAAATAAAAAAATATTTACAAACATTAGAAAAATATTACAACAATTTTAAACTAATTACACCTACTCTAAGCCCCCTAATAAAATAACAAAGCCCCCCAAAATAAAAAATGCCCTACCCTATTCTAAATTACAAAAGTTCAAAGCTCTTTTACCTTACCAGCCCTGAACAGGGCCCTTTGCGGGGCATGCCCCAAAGTATTCAGCTCTTTTGCCTGTAAAAAAAAATATACAATACCCCCCCCCAACATTACAACCCACCACCCACATACCCCTAATCTAACCCAAACCCCCCTTAAATAAACCTAACACTAAGCCCCTGAAGATCTTCCTACCTTATCTTCACCCTGCCAAGTTCACCGATCCGTCCTCGGAAGTCTTGATCCAAGCCTCAGAAGTGTTGATCCAAGCCCAAGCGGGGGGCTGAAGAGTGACGTCCATCCTCGGGCTGAAGTCTGGATCCAAGCGGCGACTGAAGAAATCCATCCTCGGGCTGAAGTCGGAAGTCCATCATCTGGATGAAGTCTTCTATCAAGCCGCATCTTCAATCTTCTTTCTTCTGGAGCAGAGCGGAACCATCTTCTTCCAAGCCGACGCGGAACATCCTCTTCAATTGACGACTAGACGACGAATGATGGTTCCTTTAAATGACGTCATCCAAGATGGCGTCCCTCGAATTCCGATTGGCTTATAGGATTCTATCAGCCAATCGGAATTAAGGTAGGAATATTCTGATTGGTTGATGGAATCAGCAAATCAGAATCAAGTTCAATCCGATTGGCTGATCCAATCAGCCAATCAGATTGAGCTTGCATTCTATTGGCTGATCGGAACAGCCAATAGAATGCAAGCTCAATCTGATTGGCTGATTGGATCAGCCAATCGGATTGAACTTGATTCTGATTGGCTGATTCCATCAGCCAATCAGAATATTCCTACCTTAATTCCGATTGGCTGATAGAATCCTATCAGCCAATCGGAATTCGAGGGACGCCATCTTGGATGACGTCATTTAAAGGAACCGTCATTCGTCGTCTAGTCGTCGGTTGAAGAGGATGTTCCGCGTCGGCTTGGAAGAAGATGGTTCCGCTCCGCTCCAGAAGAAAGAAGATTGAAGATGCGGCTTGATAGAAGACTTCATCCAGATGATGGACTTCCGACTTCAGCCCGAGGATGGATTTCTTCAGTCGCCGCTTGGATCCAGACCTCAGCCCGAGGATGGACGTCACTCTTCAGCCCCCCGCTTGGGCTTGGATCAACACTTCCGAGGCTTGGATCAAGACTTCCGAGGACGGATCGGTGAACCTGGCAGGGTGAAGATAAGGTAGGAAGATCTTCAGGGGCTTAGTGTTAGGTTTATTTAAGGGGGGTTTGGGTTAGATTAGGGGTATGTGGGTGGTGGGTTGTAATGTTGGGGGGGGTATTGTATGGGTTTTTTTACAGGCAAAAGAGCTGAATTCTTTGGGGCATGCCCCGCAAAGGGCCCTGTTCAGGGCTGGTAAGGTAAAAGAGCTTTGAACTTTTGTAATTTAGAATTGGGTAGGGCATTTTTTTTATTTTGGGGGGGCTTTGTTATTTTATTAGGGGGCTTAGAGTAGGTGTAATTAGTTTAAAATTGTTGTAATATTTTTCTAATGTTTGTAAATATTTTTTTATTTTTTGTAACTTAGTTCTTTTTTATTTTTTGTACTTTAGTTAGTTTATTTCATTGTATTTATTTGTAGATATTGTATTTAAATAATTTATTGATAGTGTAGTGATAGATTTAATTGTAGGTAATTGTTGGTATTTTATTTAATTAATTTATTGATAGTGTAGTGTTAGGTTTAATTGTAACTTAGGTTAGGATTTATTTTACAGGTAATTTTGTAATTATTTTAACTATTTTAGCTATTAAATAGTTCTTAACTATTTAATAGCTATTGTACCTGGTTAAAATAAATACAAAGTTGCCTGTAAAATAAATATAAATCCTAAAATAGCTATAATATAATTATAATTTATATTGTAGCTATATTAGGATTTATTTTACAGGTAAGTATTTAGCTTTACAGTAAATAGGAATAATTTATTTAATAAGAGTTAATTAATTTCATTAGATTTAAATTATATTTAATTTAGGGGGGTGTTAGTGTTAGGGTTAGACTTAGCTTTAGGGGTTAATACATTTATTAGAATAGCGGTGAGCTCCAGTCGGCAGATTAGGGGTTAATGTTTGAAGTTAGGTGTCGGCGATGTTAGGGAGGGCAGATTAGGGGTTAATACTATTTATTATAGGGTTATTGAGGCGGGAGTGAGGCGGATTAGGGGTTAATAACTTTATTATAATAGCGGTGCTGTCCGGTCGGCAGATTAGGGGTTAATAAGTGTAGGCAGGTGGAGGCGACGTTGTGGGGGGCAGATTAGGGGTTAATAAATATAATATAGGGGTCGGCGGTGTTAGGGGCAGCAGATTAGGGGTACATAGGGATAATGTAAGTAGCGGCGGTTTACGGAGCGGCAGATTAGGGGTTAAAAATAATATGCAGGGGTCAGCGATAGCGGGGGTGGCAGAATAGGGGTTAATAAGTGTAAGGTTAGGGGTGTTTAGACTCGGGGTACATGTTAGGGTGTTAGGTGCAGACGTAGGAAGTGTTTCCCCATAGACAACAATGGGGCTGCGTTAGGAGCTGAACGCGGCTTTTTTGCAGGTGTTAGGTTTTTTTTCAGCTCAAACAGCCCCATTGTTTTCTATGGGGGAATCGTGCACGAGCACGTTTTTGAGGCTGGCCGCGTCCGTAAGCAACTCTGGTATCGAGAGTTGAAGTTGTGTTAAATATGCTCTACGCTCCTTTTTTGGAGCCTAACGCTGTTATTCTGTGGACTCTCAATACCAGAGTTATTTTAAAGTTGCGGGCAGAAAAAAGCCAGCGTTAGCTACGCGGGTCGTTACCGACAAAACTCTAAATCTAGCCGTAAGGGTGGTGTCACTGTGTGATCCTACAGTGTTATCAAAAGAAGCTACTTATGTACCACAGTGTGTAATGCTCAGCAGCAGCTGCCGACTGACCCTTTTTTCACCTGTCGGAAGTTGTTTTCTATATTTTAATTCTAATTTCCTGATACTAATCTAATGTAGATTATGCCCTGAGCAGCCAGGTCTACACTGTAGTGTTATAGACAGAGCTAACAGCTCAGATCCACATAGGACAAAGTTGTCAGCTCTATTGATCAGAGCCTCAGGTGTATCTTGTCCATACAGCAAAGAGCTATTAACGTACAATATTATTATTATTATTATTATTATTATTATTATACTGAACTGTTTAAACCTTCTAGACACAAATAAAGAAAATGAAAATGATGGTGTTTCTTATAATTTATTATCAGCCTCAACTCTAAAACATAAAAGCACTCAGGGATTTAAAACTCTGGCAGCCAGTGGTTACTACAACACTCTGCGTGGAAGCCCATTTAAATGCACTCAGTATTCTCTGTCAGCGAGGGAATTTATTTAGGGCTAGATTACGAGTGGAGCATTAAAAGTAAAATGTTTTCGTGCCAGCACTAATCCGCCTCGCACCAAAAGCCGAACTTGGAACATTGTGATTAACGTATTCCCCATAGACTTCGATGGAGAGCAAAAAGTGAGGGGGAAACTAACACCCAAGTCACGCTAAACCGACATGAAATATTAATATTTCACATTCCAATGTTCTTCACATGTTTATATATATAGCAATATCTATTTAAAAATACTTAGAACATATTCATCTATGTGAAAAACATTGGAATGCGAAATATTTACAGTAAATACACAGTTAAACACTTGATTAAATATAAATATTGCATAAATAGGTTTTTTCATGATTTCATCTACTTGACTGCAAAGTGCTTCAATGTACTTATATATACTATATTTGTACACATATGTATTTATATGTCTGTAAATACATAAATACACATATAAATACATATGTACACACATATAAACATATACATACATACATAAGTAGACATATACATTTTTAGACATGTATGTATCTTTATGTTGAAGCCCTTTGCAGACTTTTTTTTTCTAACACCTGAGACCTCATATCTTTGAGCCTTTATGACTTAATTATGTATTTTTGTAATAATTGTTATCAAATAGTGTTATTATGAGTGTAACGTTACTATAAATAAAGGTTTTCTTAATGTTTTGTTTTTCTGTGCAACTTTTTAGTTGAGCATAACAGTTAATTAGAGCTCTGAATCCGCATTAAAAATAATTGTACTCGAATGAACGCGTTTACATTCAACCTGTAATATGCAAACTACTTCCGGAGCGTACAAACTGGCCCTTAGTGTCATATGTGCTTTGCCCACTAAACACCAATCAAAAGTACAATATGTATTCCAGTATTGTTTTTTTTAGTAAAACAACAATATATAAATTCATAAGATATAAAAATACATATTGACCTGTGCTGACAAAAACTCTGAGAGTGTGTGTGTGGAGAGAGGAAATGAGAGTGTGGGCTCCATGTACTAAGCAGTCAGCGAGCTACCCGCAACAAATCTCGCATCAAAATTCGCAAACTGATATGTACAAAGCCGTCAATTATGTTAAAACTCGCATCTTTAAAATTGCGAGCGTACTTATCCGCCAAACCTCACTACCGCTCCATTTTTCACTGTAATTAGACACATTTGACCACCAACTCGCCAAAAACGAATGTACTAAAAAATCTATTTGTCCACTCGCTACAATTTCTGCTCCCACCTCGTTATTTTTGCCTCGCCACCTTTTAGGTTGCGGGCAAGGTACAAAACAATAGGAAAGTCAATCTAGACGCCAGTCTAGACATATATAAAAGGCAGTAATATCAGCATTGTACTTACAGCATAACTGGCGTCTAATTTGTCTCTCATTTCCATGTACATAAATTGCGCCCAATTTGTCGACTGTAATTAAAGAGTAATCTATATTTTAAATTTGTATTGTATAGTTGTCAATCTTTATAATTATTTTTATATTAATATTTATATATTATCAGATCCAGATGAAGCCATATCCAAATTGTAAATAAATATTACAAAAATAACGCTCTGTTATCACTCTTCAAAATTTTTTGAACAATAATAAAGTTGTTTAGATAAGTTGAACTTTTATAGGAGCAAAATTCTATTCCCGTGACAACTATGATGTTCGTGACACCTTGCATGTCACGTGTTAATAATTGGCCAGACAATTTAACTGAAAGTTAAGTACATCAGCTTAGTCGCGGCGAGCGAGGCGTCAAATTTATCAACAATCCGCAACTGCTCGCGGCGGGCTAGACTTGTCTATTTATTGGGGGAATATTAGTACATAGCGACAGCGGACACCATTTCGCCTGCGGCGAGTAACGGCGAGTTTATCCGCGTCTACAATGACGGATGAATTGACGGCTTAGTACATGGAGCCCTGTGTGTGTGTGTGTGTGAGTGAGTGTGTGTGAGTAAATATTTGTGTGGGAGGGAAATATAGGAGAGAAATTAACTGATAACCCAAATTTTATATACAGAAGCGCCAGAAATATGAAAAGCATGCTAGCCCTTAGTGAGTTCACACAAAAAACAAAAAGATTAGATAAAGACCTTAAGGGTAAATTATTAACAGGTTTCTACCCCTGCTATAGCTGCAAACCCTGCAAGCATAGCAGCAAGAAGAAAGAGATAGAATCTACAAGCAATAATTACAAAGCAAAGATTAGTGAAACCATTAGATGCAGTGACCATAATGTTATATATATATATACTACAGTGCAGTTGCAAATTACAGTATTTAGGTGAAACAACCAGGTGTCTCCAAACACGAATTCGTGAACATCTATGGAATATAGAAAAAGGACAACAGGAAACACATTTATATGATCATTTCAGATCAGTACACAACAACAACATAAACGACCTAACATACTGGGGTATAAAGAAGGTACAAAAACCTTGGAGAGAAGGACATTTTAAAAGAGTAATATTAAAGAAAGAGGCAGAATATATATACAATATGGGAACTTTGTACCCAAAAGGACTTAACTCAGAATTGGATCTGAATCCGTTTATATTAGATTAGGAGCGAATACTTCAATCCATATAATATATAAAATATATAAATACCGTAAGAAGGTACAAGACTTTTTATATAGGGATAACCAATAGCTAGTAAACCCCTTTATGGATCTATTGTTATAATAATTATATATGTCCCTTATCCCTGTTATAAATATTATAAATATTGGATTATATGAAATAATAAAAATATCCAACTTGAGGTAGTTTACAATATATGGTATTAATATTACTTATGTGCTTTTTGAAAAAAGGAAATCAATTGTATAATAATAAGAATTATTATAAATAATTTTTTATTTCACAAATATCTTTCTCTAATTTTAACCTCTAGGAGAAATAAACTCTTTACTATGTTAAACCACAATGAAATCATACTACTATTAAATGAAATTATACCACGATTAAATTAATAAATAAATGGATGAATAGTATTGGGAATACCACCTTTAGCAATAGAAGAGACGATACCACCTTTAAAAAATCCCAAAAAAACAATTGGAGGAAATCTGAACAAATCAAAATCCAGGGTGGGTTATTTAAACACAGCAAATATTCCCCTTGAATAGCAGTCTTGAAAAATCCTTAAAGGGACAGTATACACTCATTTTCATATAACTGCATGTAATAGACACTACTATAAATAATAAGATGCACAGATACTGATATAAAAATCCAGTATAAAATGGTTTAAAAACGTACTTAGAAGCTTTCAGTTTAGCTCTGTTGAAAAGGTAGTTGGAAAGCCCACTGCAAGTGGAAAATAAGACACTCCCCCCTCCCCCTTCTTTTGCATATGAAAAGACCCTTTACACAATTCCAGGAGCTGGAGAAGGTAGCTGACGGTATTCAAATGAAACTTTGGGGCTTGGTTAGGAGTCTGAAAATCAGAGCAATGTTATTTAAAAATAAGCAAAATTATAAATTTAAAAAAAACAAAAAAAAAAAACTTTATGGGCTTTATAAATAGATCATCTACAAAACATTTATGCAAAGAAAAAATGAGTGTATAATGGCCCTTTAAACACAGGTGAAACGCGTTGACGTCATTCAAGGGTTTAAAGAGAATACCATATTTTTTTGTGAGCATAAATCAACACTCTCTGCAGAGTTTCCAAAAAAGTCAACGGATAAAGCCCATATTGCATACATCGGATTGATATACATTCGAAGTGGAAGGGAAAAGAACCGGTAGCCCCAGAGTACATTCACCACCTCGAGAGACATAAGCGGCAAAGGTTTGCGATAAGAGTTAACCGGCATACAAGAGGTCAGAGGTGAGATCGGAGGCTGTTTGGTCTAAAGTTAGACCGCTGATATATTGCTCGATCAGCTCCCAGGGACCGGTAAAGTATACCCACTGTTTGTATCAGTACCGCGTTGAACTGTTATTACATATCGGCTGTCAGAGTCAAACCCACTATACATCTTGCAAATGTGGAAGTTTGTATACCAACTTGGATATTGATTTTATAAGCTATCTTTTAGACTATTGATACAAGCCTCAATGGAACATTATAAGCGAAGCTATCTGCAAGTATAAGTGAGATTCGCAAAAGTGTATCAGATTTATAAAAGTGTAATAAAGTTTGCAACAATTCCAAAGTGAATGATACAAATACACTTTCTCATTTTCTAAGGTGGATTGATACAAGTGCACTTTCTATCATAAAAAGACCTTTTATCTTTTCATAGATGAACATTATCTGATATACGCATTTGATTGAATCATCCAAAGGTGATTTAAATATATGCAGAGGTGGTAGAAACAGAGATTGTACATAGAGGTTGGAGGAGACGTCCTCCTTTATTTATACTAATTTTATGGTTTTTATTATTTTGCATAATGCTATTTATTTCATGAAATATGCTATTGGTTTAATGTGCAATTGTTATATGGTTTTAAGCAATTAAATTGTGTTTGTTTTTGGTTCGATTTTGACCTTTATTTTATATATATCAAATATCTGTTGGTGCACACCCCTAGCTATCCAGTATTCAGATACAGGTTAAGCACGGTTTATATTTTTATTTTTTGTATATAAGCTTAGAATAATTGTGAGAGTATTCTTATAAACAGCTCTCAGGGTTGTCAGTTTAGCGCTTCTCATTTCTCTTTTCCAAATAAAAATACATATTGACCTGTTCTGACAAAAACTCTGAGAGTGTGTGTGTGGAGAGAGAGAGGAAATGAGAGTGTGTGTGTGGAGCGAGAGAGTGTGTGTGTGTGTGAGTGAGTGAGTGTGAGTACATATCTGTGTGTGTCTTAGTGAGAGTGTGTGTGAGAGAGAGAGTGTGTGCGTATGTGTGTGTGAGTGTGTGAGTGATTGAGTGATTGAGTGAGAGAAAGAGTGTGTGCATATTTGTGTGTGTGTGAGAGAGAGAGAGAGAGAGAGAGATAGTGAGCGTGTGTGTGAGTGAGAGAGAGATAGTGTGCGTGTGTGTGAGTGAGAGAGAGAGATAGTGTGTGTGTGTGTGTGTGTAAGTGAGAGAGAGATAGTGTGTGTGTGTGAGAGAGTGTGTGCGTATGTGTGTGTGAGTGATTGAGTGAGAGGGAGAGAGAGAGAGTGTGTGCATATTTGTGTGTGTGAGAGAGAGAGATAGTGTGCGTGTGTGAGTGAGAGAGAGAGAGAGAGAGAGAGATAGTGTGCGTGTGTGTGAGTGAGAGAGAGTGAGAGAGAGATAGTGTGCGTGTGTGAGTGAGAGAGCGTGTGTGTACTTGTGTGTGAGTGAGAGTGTGTGTGTGTGTGAGTGAGAGAGAGAGATAGTGTGCGTGTGTGTTAGTGAGAGAGAGATAGTGTGCGTGTGTGTGAGTGAGAGTGTGTGTGAGTGAGAGAGAGAGATAGTGTGCGTGTGTGTTAGTGAGAGAGAGATAGTGTGCGTGTGTGTGTGTGAGAGAGTGTGTGTGTACGTGTGTGTGTGTGTGAGAGAGAGAGAGAGAGAGAGAGAGAGTCAGGCAGGGGAGAGAGAGGAGAGAGAGTGTTAGTGACAAAGAGAGAAGGAGAGAGGTGCTTGTACTGTAATGTGAGATTCTAATAATAATAATCATTATTGTAATCAGATGTGTGTTATAACAAAAGCATTCAGCAGAAAAGCAGGAAAACTGGTTGTGTGAACAATTATTTCTTCCTGACCCTCAGGGCATTCTGGGCTTGAAAGAGCAATGAGAATAGTGATATGTGTTGCATCATAAGTACCCATTGTATACAGACATCCCCACCCCTCCTACACAGGTACCCCCACCCTTGTCCCTAATATGCAGGCACCCCCACACCCGGCTCTCCAACACAGGCACCCCCACCCTTGTCCCTAATATGCAGGCACCCCCGCACCCGGCTCTCCAACACAGGCACCCCCACCCCTGCCCTTCATACACAGAAATATTTATTTATGAATAAATAGAGCATATTCTGCTATGTGAAGAACATTAGAATTTGAAATATTTATATTTTCATGTAGGGTTAGCAAACTTGAGAATATGTGATCGGGTTTGCGCACGAGTAGGGTATTTTCCACTTTTCTTGCTCCATTGACTTCTTTGGATGAGTAAGTTAACGCGGTTGCGACATTCTAACTTCGGCTTTTTGCCTGCATTGGGTTAGCGCTCGTGCAAAAACCTTTTACTTTCAACTTGTATTACGCGCACTACCCAACGCACCAAAATCTTACTTCTAGCTCAGTTAACAAACAATCGGGAGTGCAAAATAACTTAATGTGAATACATACAGTTTGGATACAGGATTAAACTGTCATAAGCTATACAAGAGTATCCTCTGTAGACAAATATATGTAAATTTAATCATAATTAATAGATAGCAATTCTTTTGTTAGCTGGAAGTGAAAAGGTTAATCCTACACAAGTGTTTTAAATAGAGCAATCAATATCCGGGCAAATGAAATCACAGCAAATCCCAGGAGCCATTTTGGCTATCATGTATATATAAAGAGGGAATTTATAATGTATTTTTATGTCTATGAATAAGGCCAGGGGGGCCGAAACGCGTTAGACAGCTAAGGGGATGAGCTGTGACTAAATTGTGGATTTTAAACATATTTTATATGTAACGAATACAATTTTGACTTTTTAACCTAAGCGCTATGTCTGACTCGTTGGTGTACTAAAGTTCTTAGTGCAAAATACCGCTCCACTCATAATCTAGCCCTTATTTGCATATATTAAAGACTTGCGAATGAGTCCATTTTTTTGCACATATGAAAAGTTGCGACTTTATTGGCGCATAGCCCTTTATAAATATGGTGATATAATTTGTAAGGGTCTTTTTGGCGATAAACATGAGAATTTCCTTATTCTCACTTTGATAAATTACTTCCTAAAACTTCCAGTTTTTATCCTCTAACTAAACAAGCCCCTCCACTTACTCATGCACCTGAGCACAAGGCTTTCCATGTAAAGGTCAGGGTACAGAGAGCTCACAGGGACACGGTGCACTGAAACCGCTTTAGCGTTTCTCCTTCATTACAAAACCTGTACTCTACAAGACCACAATTCTCAAAACTAGATTAGTCTATTCAGGGCCGCCATCAGGGGGTGACAGGGGTGACTCCTGTCAGGGGCCCAATAGGCCAGGAGGGCCCCATGAGGCAAGAACTAAAAAATTATTATTATTTTTTTTAATTTTGGCAGCCGTCAGTGGGTACTACAGCAGAGTACTAATTGAGCATGGGAATGTTATTACAAGGAGTAAAGTATTAGCATTTGAGAGGATTTCTGAGTGTTCACTAAACCACTATGCACAGTGTGAGACAGACTTGGCACTTTGTTTGTACAGTGTGTGCCTTAGTCAGACGGCAGATCACTTTCATTTGCAAGAGGAGGTAGGACTTATTTAGCAAATGTTTTTTATTTCTTTGTGCAATTTCGGATTGTAACTTCAGTGTGGTAGTAGTTGTATGGTGGGGCCAGGGGTCTATAAAAACAATTTTTTCTAGCAGCAGTGTATTTATGATTATTTGACAATGCTGTAGAAATTCTATATTTAAAACCATGCAGAAATGTTTCCTCCTCAATACACAAATGGTAGGTGCCCTTTTGGCAGATATGCATTTATATATATA
Organism: Bombina bombina; assembly: GCF_027579735.1. Classification (NCBI taxonomy): domain Eukaryota; kingdom Metazoa; phylum Chordata; class Amphibia; order Anura; family Bombinatoridae; genus Bombina; species Bombina bombina. Next base: position 158,015,072 of record NC_069508.1, read on the forward strand.
TATATATATATATATATATATATATATATATATATATATATATATATATATATATATATATATTACATTCCAGTTTACTGCCACTTTATACAAGGACTTTCCAGATGCAAGGAGGCATTTTATCTAAGATTTTTACATCTGCATAAAATGTTATACTCTCAGACTAAGATTGCTCAGTGTTTGAAATGAGACAGGTTAACTTAAAACTGTTCAGTTTATACTACAGCTGACTTAATTTTGAAATACATACCAACAATCCTAAATCCTGTATTTAACCAGATCTAATGGTATGAGTACCACAGCTTATGGCTCCACCAAGACCATATAGAGTACAGCATTTTCAAAATCCATAAGTACAGCTGACAGATGGGAACATTTGTACACTATATTTGAAGTGGTGCTTTTGGTTGGGAAAAATGGGGAACAAACAAACATGTGTCAACCTTTTAAAAGTACTTTTCTTCATCTAGCCATCTACCCAGATCATTAATGTGCAATTTTGAATTCACAGAATTATTTTTGTTTGCACATTTACAAATATGATTCTTTAAAAAGTGATCTCTTAATTTCTGCATTTTCTTTTATCATGCATGTCACACAACGTTGATTTAGGGGATGCAAGGTGCATCAATGTTTCCTCCTGTGAGTGTTTCTGTGGGTGTCTGTCTTTATGTCTTTGTGCTTTGGTTTGTGTCTCTATGAGTGTGCATGCATTTTTTTTTTCTGTGGGTCTCTCTGTGAGGGTGGGTGTGTATGTCTTTGTGCATTTTCTTTGGATGTCTGTGAGGGTGTGTGCATGTGTCCTTGAGCTTTTTCTATGGGTGTCTCTGTGAGGGTGTGTGTATGTTTGTCTTTGTGTATTTTCTCTGGATGCCTCTGTGAGGGTGGGTGTGTATGTCTGTGTTTTCTGTGGATGTCTCTGTGAGGGTGTGTGTGTGTGTGTGTGTGTGTATGTATGTCTGTGTGGGTGTGTGTATGGCTTTGTGTGTTTTCTGTGGATATCTCAGTGAGGGTGTGTGTATGTATGTCTTTCTGTGTTTTATGTGGTTGTCTCTCTGTGTTTATGTCTTTGTGTGTTTTCTGTGAGTTTCTCTGTGTGTGTGTGTCTTTGTGTGTTTTCTGAGGCTGTCTCTGTCGGTGTTTCCTTGAGTGTATGTGCAAGTTTGAGTTTGTGTGTGTGTGTGTCCATTGTCTGCTCCTTTTTAGGACATTTTGACCTTACTACTGATTATTCACATCTTTCTACAGACTTTGAGACTAATAAGACCTTTCCGGAAGTCACCAATCCATCATTTAACCTTTAAATTATTGTTTAGGCAGTTCAGGGCCCTTCCTTTCAGCCACTGCATGCTGTTGTCATCATTTACTTGGCATCTTTCCTTAAAAAAAGATAATCAGAACTCCATATTTTGTTTTCTACATCTCCTTTTTTTTTTACAAAACTTTAGTCTACCTCATTACTTGTCAGGTCAATGTAAACAAGTGCTGAGTGTCTGTTTGGGTGTCTGTGTCTGAGTGTTTCTTTGCGTGCCTACTAGAGTGTCTATATGTGAATCCTTATGTGTGAGTGTGAGTGTGTGTTTCAGTGTATGAGTGTGTCTGTGTGTTTGTATGTTACTACCTTTACAACATTTCCAAGTTTAAATAGACACTTAAGAATAAAGTGCATATACGTTTTAGTAACTTGGTCAAAAATTGCACATGTCAAGGGGGGGGGCCCTGATCAATGGTTAAGTCAGGGGCCCCAAAATTCCTAATGGCGGCCCTGAGTCTATTCAACCCAATAGATAACTTGCTCAGTTACTGTGTGATTAAGAGCTAAGATTAGTTTTATTATTTCTATTTTGGGTGTAAAATAGAAATTATTTGGGGGCTAACAAATCTTACCATAAAGCATAACGTATTGCTGGTATCATTCTAGTGTGCACTAGCAGTTGCGACATCACTGGTATGGATGCCCAGAAGTTGGCAAACTCACCAGCACAACTAATAGAGCACTAAAATGATTGTATCCCAGGTGTGTCACAAATAAAGACTTTATTATGTTTTTATATTATTAATTTTCTACAAGTTTACTGTAGTTACTAAACTGAAGCAATTAAAGGTAATGCAAATAATGTCCCCTAACTAATGTTCCTTAAATAGTGTCCTTAAACTAATGTTCCTTAAATATTGTCCCATAACTAATGTTCCCAGTGTACCCTGACTGATGTTCCCTAAAAAGTGTCCCCTAACTAACGTTCCCTAAATAGTGTCTCTTACATAACGTCCGCTAAATAGTGTCCCCTATATAATGTCCCCTATATAATGTCCCCTAAATATTGTCCCCTAATATTCCCTAAATAGTGTCGCATATAATGTCCCGTAATGTCCTCTAAATATTGTTCCTTAATGTCCCCAAACTAAATGTCGTTAAATATTGTCCTATAACTAATGTTCCCTAGTGTCCCCTGACTGATGTTCCCTAAATAGTGTCCTCTAACTAATGTTCCCTAGAGCCCCTATAGTGTCCCCAAACTAATCTTCCCTAAATATTGTCCCATAACTAATGTTCCCTATATAGGGTCCCCTAACTAATGTCCTCAAAATTGCGTCCCTAATTAATGTTCCCTAAATAGTGTCCCCTATAATGTTCCCTAACTAAAAGTTATCCAAATAATATTCCCTAAGTAATATCCCCTATTGTTCCCTAAATATTGTCCCTTAAATAACGTGTCCCCTAAATTGTGTCCACTAAATAATATGTTCCCTATATAATGTCCCCTAAATGTCACATAATAATCCCTAAATAGTGCCCCCTATAATAACCCCTAATGTTCCCTAACTAATGTTCCCTTAATAGTTTCCCCTTTAATGTCCCTTAACTAATGTTCTCTAAATTGTGTCATCTAATGTTCCCTATTGTCCCCTAAATAATGTTCTCTAAAAGATTCCTCTAACTAATGTTACTATTGTCCCCTTAATAATGCTCCCTTAAAGGGACAGTCTACACCAGAATTGTTATTGTTTTAAAAAGATGGTTAATTAATAATTTTTTTACCTCTGTGATTACATTCCATCTAAGCCTCTGCAAACTTCCCCCTTATTTCAGTTCTTTTGACAGACTTGCATTTTAGCCAATCAGTGCTGACTCCTAGGTAACCCAACGTGCGTGAGCACACTGTTATCTATATGACACACATGAACTAACACCCTCTAATGGTAAAAACCGGCAAAATGCATTCAGATAAAAGGTGGCCTTCAAGGTCTAAGAAATCAGCATGTGAACCTCCTAGGTTTAACTTTCAACCAAGAATACCAGGAGAACAAAGCAAAATTGTTGATAAAAGTAAATTGGAAAGTTGTTTAAAATTACATGCCCTATCTGAATCATGAACGTTTATTATGGACTAGACTGTCCCTTTAATATTGTTCTCTAAATAATTATTCCTAAATAGTGTCCTCTAACTAATGTTCCATAAATGTTCCCTATTGTCCCCTAATTAATGCTCCCTTAATATTGTTCTCTAACTAATGGTGTCCTTTAACTAATGTTATCTAAATAGTGTTCACTATCTAATGTCCCCTAGTGTCCACTAACTAATCTTCCCTAAATAGTGTCCTCTAACTAATGATCCCTAGTGTCCCCTAATGTTCCCTAAATAGGGTCCCCTATAATGTCCCTTAATATTCCATAAATATTGTCCCCTAGTGTCCTCTAACTAATGTTCCCTATTGTCTCCTAACTAATGATCCCTAAATAGTGTCCCATAACTAATGTTGTCTTAATAGTGTTCACTATCTAATGTTCCCTATTGTCCTCTAACTAATGATCCCTAGTGTCCCCTAATGTTCCCGAAATAGTGTCCCCTATAATGTCCCCCTAACTAATATTCCATAAATAGTGTCCCCTAACTTATGTTCCCTAAATACTGTTCCCTAACTGATGGTCCTTAGCCTTTTAATTTCCTAAATTAACACATATAGAAGCTTAAATTATTTGATGATGTGACAAAGTATAAATGCAGTGACTTTTGGTGTCACATTATGTGACGTCACAATATATCTGACACTCCCTACTCCAAGCTTCCCATGAAGGATCAGGAGTGTCAATTTACTGTTTACACAATTATTTAGATTAATAGAAGATGTAATTAGTGGGTTAGTGGATAACAAAATATATATAAGGAAATAAAAATTAAATAGAAAATAGCACACAGGAGTCTCTAAATCCATTACAGGGAACTAAAATGAATCGCTTCCTTAACCACATGAGATCCTGGGTCATCAGTTAGGTACTTCAGTTATGAGGCAATAATAAACCATTGTCATGTGCTTATGGCAGTGGAACAAAATCGCTTTCAGTTCTCTGGAACGTAAAGGGTGCGACTGAATATTGTTAAAAGAAGAGTTTTATACTAAAAATAATTTCATTAACATTAAAGTAATTTTATATATAGCTAGACAAATGGATAGACAGATAAATAGATACAGCTGTAAATGAGTATGTGCACTGCCCTAAGCAATCACTGTCTGGTATGTAGCTGGTTTATATAATATGCAGTGATTTGAAGGATCCCTTGGTTACTGAATGTACTTCTCAACTCTTATTTTAGTGAGTATGGAGCAAACACAATTTTTACACAAAAGCAAGCAGAATAATATATTGCAAAGTTTGTCAGGATGTTGAGGAATATTTATATAACAATCCCAATGTGTTTCATGCACCTTTTAATAGTATAAAAGAGAGAAAGACATTCAAGTAATAAGGGATTAAATGCTTACCGGATCCTTCTTCACAGAGGAGAGACTTTACCATAACTTAATTTAAATAACTATGTACATGTGCATGTAGTGCGAAATAACGACAGACAAGCTTTTTATGGGAAAATTTTGTGACCGTCACAGGCCATAAAATTTTATTAACCTAACAAACTAGATAGAACTGGTAGAACTGAAAAATATGGCGGCATAGAGACCAGCTAACCCAGAACAGCAGGAGATCACCGGCCCAACGGGAACAGCAGCAGAGGGGTCTCTGCCCTAAGGAGATGACGCTGAGGGGTTGCAGAGATCACGTGACCATCCCTCAAAAGGGAGGAATGAGGGTTACCGTCACGTGCACGTGAGGGCCTACTGCTCCTCCCCGGAAGTCTGGTCATCACTCACCCCTAGCGACCTTCTCCTGCGCAACCGGACCAAGGATCTCCCGCCACAAGGAAGCATTTTAATGGTAACCTTGCCGCCAACCCACAGCCCGATTTACAGGAGGGGTGACAGTGCTCGTTGAATGTCCCCTATGAATAAATCCAGCCCCACATCTGAAAGGTGAACTTTATCCCTTCTATAAAGTTCAGTTCTATCAGCCGTAATGGCTTCGTGCCGTACCACGAAGCCACCTGACCCTGTGACGGTTTTTGCCAATGACACATTGATCTTCTTCCTAACCCGGTATGCCACCGTATGGGCTGACATATGCCTCCAATGGAGACGGGGCATTATATGGGACCACCCTATCATGACCCCCGGGATGCGTACTCTTAGCCACCCAATGTCTGCCTGCATAACTTTGATCAACTGTAGAACTGGTATGGCCCCCACATCGTTACCCCCTAGGTGAAGGATAAGAATATGAGGCTTACCCCAGCGTACCAGGGCCTCAGATATGGTTCCTGCTAATTGAGGCCAGCACATCCCCCTATCACCCAACCACCTAATGGATGCTTTGTTGGAAGGGAAGCCTAGGGATTGGCCGATTGGGAGGGACGCACAGCGGAGGGAGGCCCAGTGGACAAAGGAGTGGCCCACAATCCATATTCTCTTCACTCCGGGGGTAGTGCCTGTGGAGACAAACATTTTAGTATTCGGAATTAACATCTAAAACATTAAACAATTGGACGGACATAGGTTTTGAAACAATTGGAGCGCCAACGCCCAATACGTTTGATGTCCTCGCTCGAGGAGCCTGCTTGCGCCGCGTTTGTCGCTGCCCCCTATGCGAAAAGAGTGCGGGGCCAGTCTGCTAGCGTCCAGCCCCGCCTGGACTGCCGCCAACTTCAGGACCCTACCGAACTGAAATTTGGAAAGGGATCTGCCATCCAAGTGGACCAGAAATTGTCCCGGGACAGGCGGCCTTTGAGCCAAATAGAGGTTAACGCAGTTAACCGGGCAGCATGCGCTGTTTACCTGAGGGTGAACGGGGATCCAGGTTCCCCTTCCCTCCTGATCTGTTTTTGATCGTGGAAGGAAAAGAAGTAAAGAACCCGGAGCCGCTCTGATATGCTGTAATTGAATACCCGCCCCTGACGCCTGCTTGGAGGGTGCTACTATCTCGCTAACTCTAAGAGCGGCGGCAAAGGCCAGATTAAATGCAGTTTTGAAGAGTAAAGCTTCAAAATCTGATCTACAGACCTCGTCGAGCGCCAGAAGCAATCGCTCCAGGCGCTCGCGGGTGATGGGTTCGTGTGTGTCTATTTTCCGCTGCTGCAATCTGCCCCAACCCTTGACCACCTGTCTGATAAAAAAGGAATTGGTTGGGTCTGGAATGGATAACGCCCTATAGAAAAATTATAGGGCGGCCAATTTGGACTGTATGGCCCCCTGACGAACCCCAAAAGCATGCAAACTCACCAGCCAATCATGTAATGTGTCCCGAGACCCCTGAGCAGCATCGGCTCCCCTGGACGCACAGAAATTGTCCCATTCGGACCACATGTGGGCATAGGCGTGCCAAGTGGATGATGCTAATGAGGAGCGAACCAACAGAAGCAAGGCTATCCAGGAAGGACGAGCTGCCAAAGGAAATCAGGACAGCTTAAACCTACGGCTGCAGCTCCAGGGACTAACTGGCGAAATGTCACCCATTCAAATCGTGACAGGGCATCAGCTACTATGTTATTAACGCCCGGGACATGACGGGCCTGGAACTGGATGTTAAGGTCCAGACAGCGCAACACCAGGTGGCGCAGCAAAGTAATAACCTTTGCTGAGGTGGCTGACAAGTTATTGATTGCAAAAACCACACTGATGTTGTCCGTCCAGAACACAACAGTCCCGTTCGCTAATTTCTCACCCCACAGCTCAACCGCCAAGACCACGGGGAATAGCTCCAGGAGAGTTAGGTTGCGAGTAAGGCCCGCTAGGGCCCAGGACTTTGGCCAAGGCTCTGCGCTCCACTCTCCCTGGAAATAGGCCCCGTAGCCATGCGATCCAGCTGCGTCAGTGAAAAGGTGCAGTAACTGGCTTGACATGGGAAGGGTACGCCAGACCCGTATCCCGTTAAACCGCGTGAGATATTTTTCCCAGACTACGAGGTCAGCTAGAAAATCACTCCCTAGTGTTATTTTTGACTTTGGGTTTGACCTACCACTAAGCTGTCTTTCCAGTCTACGGTTAAAAACCCGACCCATGGGGATAACTCTGCATGCGAAATTAAGCAAACCTAACAGAGATTGTAACTGTTTCAGGGAAATAACTGAGTTAGAGACTGCCGCTCTGACCGCCTCAAGCATGCCCTGAACTTTATCAGGTGGCAACCTACAGCGCCTAGCCTGGGTATCGATTTCGATTCCCAGGAAAACTAAACAAGACGTGGGGCCTTGCATTTTGTCCTCTGCCAGGGGCACCCCGAAATGTCTCATGACGCTGCGCATTCTGTTCATTGTGGATATACATTCATCTGAGCCTGCTCTCCCCACAATGAGAAAATCATCCAGGTAGTTTGCTATGGAATCGCTGCCACTTCTGAAGCTACAACCCAATGAAGGAAACTGCTAAATGCTTCAAACAAAGCGCATGACAACGAGCAGCCCATGGGCAGGCAGCGATCTACATAGTACGCACCTGCAAACTTGCAACCCATGAGATGGAAAACTGAGGGGTGAAGTGGAAGAAGCCTAAATGCTGACTCAATGTCTAGTTTCGCCAATAAAGCACCTGGACCCGCCCTCCTGACCAGGTCTAGCGCGCTATCAAAAGATTGATAACGCACTGAGCTGAGTTGTGGGTCAATGGCATCGTTGACTGAGCTACCTTTTGGGTATGACAGGTGCTGAATGAGGCAGAACTTCCCTGGATCTTTCTTATGAACCACCCCCAGGGGGGAAATGACCAAATCAGTTAAAGGTGGGGCAGTAAAGGGGCCAGCCATGCGGCCTAAAGCCACTTCTTTATTAATTTTATCCCTCACTACGTCAGGGTGTTGGTATGCCGAAATAAGGTTCCTATTAAATTTCTTACCCCTAATGTGCCTGACTGTGGGAATATGAAAACCAAATGAAAAACCCTCCCATAACATACGAGCCGCAGCCTGGTCTGGGTAGGCCCACAACCAGGGTGCCATCGCATGGATCTTGACTGGTGTTTCCGCCTTTCTGGCCCATGCTTGCCGAAGGGGGCTTATTGTTATTGGCATTGTCCCTACGTTTGATACAGTCACTGCCAGGGTGTGGACCGGAGCAGTACCTGCAGACATATCTGAAGGCACAAGCGCTACCCTTGTCACATTTTTTATCCTGGAAGGGCCAGCAAGTTCCCCCCCCTTTTCCTGCTTCTATTGTTGCGAAAGGACTGCTGGGCTGATTGCTGAGTTGAGGTTACAGCTGCGGTGCGCCCCCCTTGGGATCCATCCGCTGCCACAACTGGTTATCAGTAGAATCAAAAGTTAAGGTAGGATTTCCTGCCATTTTCCTTCTGAACTCAGCGTCATATTTCCTCCAGACACCTTCGCTGTGATTACGCTGAATCCAGTGAATAGTGTCAGTGTATTTTAGGATAGCCAAACTCTGGGAGGGGTACTTCTCTATATAACAGGAGGAGAAAACCCTAAAGCACTGGAGCCACTCATCAAAAGTGTCGGGACGTTTAAATTTTTTAGGCCCTGTTCCCTCAGCGCTCCTCTCCCTCTGCCTATACGCCTCCACCGAAAGGTCAAATATATTAACATATTTTCCGCGGTGGATCCTACTGACCACTTTTTTGTGTAGGTGTCTGTGCAATGAGTAGATTTTGCCTGGGCTTGCATCCCCATAAAGGGCTGCTCGCCTTTCTGAGATGGCCCTGGTGGGAAGGGGTTCAGCTGACACCTCAGTAGAGGTAGCTGGGAGTTGCGGGGCGGTGTTACTTGCGCTATCCTGCTTCTTATCTGGCGCGGCCCCCCTCTTTAAAATTTTCTTAATCATTCTGAACATTTTCTTCTGACCTGACCCCTGTAAACCCAAGGAAGAGTCAGTCTCAGACCCTGAGTCAGAAGAGGATGAGTCAGAAGAAGAATGGTCATCGTGTGTAAATAAAGCATTCTCAACGTGACTAATGGCAGGAGGTCCCTGATCCATGGTGGTAACGGGCTGGCCTGCTTGTTGGTTTTGTAGGGCGACTCCGGATGACCCTTGCTGTACAGTGGAAGTGGTAGCTGCTGCTCCAGCTGGAATGCCTGCTACTCCTGCATCAGCATCGTTCATGACTGCGGCAGTGGTGCTTCGTGCTTTTGCTGCACTTTGCGATCCAATTGCTCCCTGCAAAAGAGATAAAATTTGGCGAGCACTTTGCCCAATGGATGTGTCTGGATTATCAGTATTAAGGGGTGGATGACCTGTGTGAAGAGTGTTTGCAAACCTGAGTATTATTCGCAGCCATCACCATAGGGGTATGAAATCCCTGACTCGCTGACTGCCCATTTGCAGATGCTTGTACATTCACACCCTGCTGGCCTACAATAGGGGTATGGATACCCTGACTTATTGATTGTGCATGAGCGCCCTGCGTGACTGCCATGGGGGAGTGGAGTCCCTGACCTAGTGCTTGTACACCATGCATGCCTGTAATAATGGGCTGCTGTCCCTGGCCTAAAGCTTGAACATTTGCAGTATGCATGCCAACAAGGGGTGTATTGCGTCCCTGAGCTGCTGCTTGTACGTTCACACCATGCAAAACCGCATTCACACCAATGGAGGATGGTAAATGATATTCAATGCCCTGATTCACATGCATACTGTGATCTGTGCCCTGATTCACATGCAGACTATGATCAGACATTTGTGTGTTAATGAAAATATCCTGCGGCTGAGCGGCCGCTTGGATTAAACCACTGTCAGCCCTGTGTGGGTTAACAATATTGGGCGCGGCCTGCTGAATGGCCGATTGACCCGTTATAGCATTTGTATTATCTCCCCCTTGCAAAAACTGTAATGGCCTCTTTACCCTGGAAGGGTTAACAGTGCATGCCCCCCTACCCCTATTACTGGCTATCTGCCTTGTACTACCTCTTATGATGGAGCGACCCCTTTGAGGCCCCTGAGGATTAACGTTCAGATGTGCCTGACCGCTTGCGCTTATTACTTGCGCTGCTAACGCCCCTCCGACCCCCCACTGATAACCCGCCAACGGCCAAGGACGACTCTCGGTGCTCACCTGCATGTAGAGTTGCACCGGGAGCCGATGTCCTTGTGACCGTGCGGGAGTCTGCCAAGCCGGAAGTGCCGCTGGCTCTTCCGGTGACGTCACTGACATGGCGTTTTCACCGGAAGTCGGCCCCGGACCACGCGGCTGGCGTAGGAGACCGCTAGGCCCTGGAGACTCAAGCGTAGGCCCTGGATTACTAAGGGCCTCAGTAATAGTGCGCATTGGGGCAGGTTGATTTGGTGTGGCGGGTTGAGCGGCGGCTACATATGCCATGTCCCGGCCGGGCAGGGGACCGCGTCCCTGGGGAGGATGCAGACATAGCAGAAATAATGTTTTTTAACAGGTCTGAAACTGCTGACATAGCAGCAGGGGGGACAGAACTAATAAATGAGGCCTGAACACTATCAAGGGACAAATTAACTTGCTGGGACTGCAATGCTTGAGATCTTGGGGTTTCCTGAGCTAGCTCAATATTAATAGGCCCCTGCTCTTCCACATTATGAACCTAAGCTGAAACAACAGTAGTATATTGAGTTGGGGGAATGATATCTAAATCATCCTCAGCAACAGATGGAACATTAGAAACAGATGGAACACTTATCTTTATTTTTTCATTTGCAGGTCCAGGAGTTTCCTGCTCCGACTGGTAACGTCTAGGAGGCAAAGTAGAGCGTCTGGAACGATGCATAGCTGCACTGATGGTAACAGGACTGCTAACAAAACTGCTTCTGCCAGGATCCAGAGAAGAAGAGGAAGTTGCAAGGGGGGACTCAGCTTTTCTACAGGTAAGGAGGGGCCTACCCTGAATTGCAACAATGTTGCACCCCAGCACCATCCCTCTCTCTTCTAACCCACTCTCCTACAGCCTTAACCCTTAGACTGCTCCAGGCTTATACTAAGCCCTACAGTGCATTTTTATATGTAGCTAGACAGATGGATGGATAAACAGACAGGCTTCTGTAAATAAACCCTTTAGGAACATAGGAGTGGATCCAACATTACATGTAGAGCAGAACTAGGAGGGCTATCCCTATATATTTCTATATGTAAGAGATAACTAAGATACTGGACACATCTAAATAACAGTAACCCACAATCCTAACACTATGGTGTGATGTTAGTCAATCATCAGAAAAAGATGTCAACCAAAAGAAAACTGAGTGCCAACAATCTGACCAGGGAGCGATAGAAGACACACTTCTTGCTGCAATGCCCTAAATACACCAATGTAAGGGAAGATTACTATCAGCTGCGATACCCACTTTCAACTTCATTGATGAGCAAAGATAATTTAAAATCCTCCTTGAAGAAGATGAAAAAACAGCACTATGATGAGCTGACTATATCAAAACATGACACAAACTGAGAGAGACTAAAAAGTAACTGTTATCTTATTATAGAGACTGCAATATCCCCACCGTTTCACAGAATCCCTTTTTCCTAAATAAAATGCTTTGGGAACACTGATTTATATAATCTGTCATGCCAATAAAGTTGATTTTGATTTGATTGAGAGAGGCAGATGAGAGAGGGGGGGGGGAGAGAGAGAGAGGCAGATGAGAGAGAGAGACAGAGAGACAGAGAGAGAGAGAGAGAGAGAGAGAGAGAGAGAGAGACAGAGACAGGCAGATGAAAGAGACAGAGACAGGCAGATGAAAGAGGCAGAGACAGAGAGAGGCAGATGAAAGAGGCAGAGACAGAGAGAGAGAAACAGAGACAGGCAGATGAAAGAGGCAGAAACAGAGAGAGAGAGGCAGAGACAGGCAGATGAAAGAGGCAGAGACATACAGGCAGATGAAAGAGGCAGAGAGACAGAGACAGAGACAGGCAGATGAAAGAGGCAGAGACAGAGAGACAGAGACAGGCAGATGAAAGAGGAAGAGACAGAGAGACAGAGACAGGCAGATGAAAGAGGCAGAGACAGAGACAGGCAGATGAAAGAGACAGAGACGGAGAACAGAGACAGGAAGATGATAGAGACAGAGACAGAGACAGGCAGATGAAAGAGGCAGAGACATAGACAGGCAGATGAAAGAGACAGAGAGACAGAGACAGGCAGAAGAAAGAGGAAGAGACAGAGAGACAGAGACAGGCAGATGAAAGAGGCAGAGACAGAGACAGGCAGATGAAAGAGGCAGAGAGACAGAGACAGGCAGATGAAAGAGGGAGAGACAGAGACAGGCAGATGAAAGAGGGAGAGACAGAGACAGGCAGATGAAAGAGGGAGAGACAGAGACAGGCAGATGAAAGAGGGAGAGACAGAGACAGGCAGATGAAAGAGGGAGAGACAGAGACAGGCAGATGAAAGAGGCAGAGGCAGAGAGACAGAGACAGGCAGATGAAAGAGGCAGATGAAAGAGGCAGAGACAGAGAGACAGAGACAGGCAGATGAAAGAGGCAGAGAGACAGAGACAGAGAGAGAAAGAGAGAGACAGAGATGCAAGAGAGATATTTCAGGTGAACAAACAAATACAGATTAGTGTATTGTATAGTATTTGACTTTGTATTTAGCACAAATGACAAGTTTTAGATTAGTGGCTCAAACCGCTGTTGATTTCTAAACCTTCTCTGCAACGTTTATAATATCCCTGTGAATTTATTTTTTACATTATTGAGACCCTTATGACAAATATCAGCCAACATAAATGGTTCCTGAAAGAAAAAAAATAGCTGGTACCACTGCCCTAGTGTAATAACACGTTACACAGAGGTATGTACCAGAGGAAGTTCTGCATTAAAAGGATGTGATGAAAAAAGTAGACCCAAGGGAAATCAGATAAAATGCTGTACAGCTATAAGGGTTAATTACTGTACTATATAATTATTACTATATATCCAGCCTCCTGAATACTGGTTGATTACAGGTCTTTAAAAAAAAAAGATAAAACTTTACAAGAAGTGAGATTTTATCCCAAGTGCAATAATTTCCCTGCAAATCAATCTCTCTCAATTATAATCTATGTACTAGAACTGTATCAAATGTTTTAGCCAAATCTAAATAGATCACATCCACTGCCACACCCTGATCTTTACTTTCACTGACTTCCTGACAGAGCACAATTAGTTTAGTCTGACATGATCTGCACTCTATAAAACCACGTAGACACCTACTAATGATATTGCTGTTCTAAATGAGTTCCTGAATATTATCCCTTAATATTTTTTTCAAACAATTTCCTCATTACAGATGTTAAGTTCACAGGTCTGTAATTTTCAGATGATTTTTTGATCCATTTTGAAATATGGGCACAACATCTGCTTTACACAATTATTTGGTGCAACCCCAGAAAAGAAAGAATCATGAAAGAATAAAAACAGTCGTTTGGCTATTTCTGGACTAAATTACCTGGATATGCGTGGGCGTATGCCATTGCGCCCTGCGGCCTTATCTACCGCCCTGCGGCCTTATCTACCTTATCATTATTTAATTGCTTAAGCAGTTTATTCTGTGCCGGCCATGACATGTTTTGTGCACGGCTTTTGAAACATTGATCTGCAAATCTACAGCTTTTAATTCTTCCTTACTTTATGCTGAAGGGAAAAAAAAGGAGTTTAAAGCTTCTGTCTTCTGATTCTCACTAACTAAACTCCCACTTTCACATTTTAATCGACCAACATTTTTATTCTTACACTTTTTAGCATTTATGTACTTAAAACATCTTTTGGAATTTATTTGTTTTCTTTAGCTACCTGTTTTGTTTAGTTATTTGATTGAATTGCTCTTTTGCAGTTGGTACCTTTGTATAAGATTCCACAGAGAGGGACAGCAGGATATTAGTAGGGCTGAGGGTAATGTGTGCCCTGTCTGTTGCAGGCCCTGACGTGTTTGTAGCTGCTGCCCCCCCCCCCCTATTGTTCTGCAAAAGGGGCAGCCTTAGTTATGTGGGAGAATGCTCCAGTATAAACCATTTTTTTTTAACTACTTAAAACTCTTGATTGCAATAATAAGTTTGTCTGGTTAAAGGCTCATTAAAGGAACAGTAAATTCATAATTAGACATTCATGATTAAGGCAGAGCGTACAAATTTAAACAACTTTCCAATTTACTTCTTTCTCTTGTCCTTTGCTGAATGGTTTATCTAGGTAAGCTCAGGAGTAGCAAAGAACCTAGGTTCTAGCTGCTGATTGGTGGCTGCATATATACATCGATTGTCATTGGCTTGCCCATGTGTTCAGTTAGAAACCAGTGCGTTGCTGCTCCTTCAACAAATGATACCAAGAGAATGAAACAAATTTGATAATAGAAGTAAATTGGAAAGTTGTTTAAAATTGTATGTCCTACCTAAATCATGAAAGAAAATTTTTGGGTTTCATGTCTCTTTAACTCAGCTTGGTCTTCACTTTAAAAAAAAAAAAACATTTTCAAAACCGTTTCATATTAGCCAAACCACATTCTGAGATTAAAGGGTAGATTTATGAAATGTCGGACGGACATGATTCGCTGTGGCGAACATGTCCGCCCGACATCGCTGAATGTCAACAGCATACACTTTCAGCATTTATCATTGCACAAGCATTTCTGGTGACATGCTTGGGCAATGCTGCCCCCTGCACATTCGTGGACACTAGCAGGGGGTGTCCATAAACACGATCATATCCGAACGGGATAACTGCTGTCCGCCACCTCTTACGGCCGCTGCTTCTTAACTTTTTGTTTCCGTCAAGGCTCGCGCAGAAACAGCTGCATCCGCAGCATAATAAATCTACCGCTAAAATCTTTTTATCCAACAAATTAGTGACTTTGAAAACTAAAATAATTGCACTGGGAAGCCTGTAGTATAAATAACAAAATGAAAATGCTAGTTATATAAATGTCACTATGGGGTGCAGGAAGTATAACGAGACAGCACTGGACAGAATTATCCAGCCATAAACTAGCTGATCTCCCTGATCACCTATAAACAATAACATTAGGTACTCTCCAAAACTTAGCAACGATGAGTCACCGTCACAGGCAGCATAAAATTATTGTATCGCAGTGAAGGTGACATGTACGTCAGTAAGGTGACATTCCTAAACACTTGGTTAGATTCATAGACACACGTGAGTTTGCTGAGGGGCCACACTGTAAAGGCTGCATTATGTCTGAAATTCAGTGAGCATCACCTGTATTTTCCTGCTATTTGTTAGTCTGTGTTCCAGCTATTAAGATCTGCAGTTGCATTAGGTGCCGAATATGTGACATCTTACACAGCAAACAAGAACCGCTAGCAAAACCAAAAAATCATTTTTACTGGTACCATTCAGGAAAGGCAAAAATCTGTGCTTGAATCTGTAGACACAAGGATAGGTCATAATGTTAGTATAAAGTGTATTGTTTTGCAGCAGTATTATGATAAAGCCAATTAGGGACACATATGTAGCGGAGTTAGCCTTGAGATGTCATAGGGTACATTTCAAGTTCTTAGAATTAGAAATTGTTTAATTTTAATAGCTAAATTACATGAAAATGAGGCAAAATGAACTATGATATTGCAAAGTTGTTTCATTATAAATAACTAAGCATTTAATACACAAATTTGAAGGTGTTTACTGTCCCATGAACTGTTTGAGCTTTCTTTTGTGTATATGTTAGTCTGGTTTATAGAGGAAGTTTGTAAGATACAGCATCATAAAACCTCCTTACAGAACAGTGCAGCAGGTGAGAGGTGAGCACTGAGATAAATGATGCTCTATTCGTTAGAATGGAGAGTGACTTACAACTTGTGGATATGAAGAGGGGGTGACAGGTGCAACTTTTAATTAATTTCACAGTTTTTAAGTTGTTTCCCACAAGATATTAGTTCACAATCAAGTCTAATAATACGTTAAACACCTCTGTTAGTGCTGAAAGAGTTAACAAGGTCTTGTGACATTAGCGTCACTAAACACACAAAAACCAACCTCCTGATTCAGTTATTTTTGGAAACATTTTTGCATTGGTTGATAAAGAAAATCTCTTTAGGAAAAGCTTATAGGAGTGACAGTGCAGTATCAGCTACTGTGCTGTATTCATAGAGACAGAGAATAAAACACAAGAAGCTCAAGGGTTAAGTGACATCACATGGAGATTTGTTATAGACTATGTTACCAGAGGGATGGAGCCCATAAACAGGTGACTGTATGCAAATAATGGTTTGATTGACAAATCTTTATTCACTGACATTTTGCCACACAGCCCATAAGTGTCTGCAATAAGTTTCCTACCTGCAGAAGTGCTACCAACTGAATGGCCTCTGTGCTGGTGACTATAAAAGCAGATAAGGCACTGCCTGGCTCTCCTGTGTATCTTCAATAAAATCTACTGACAGACTCAAAGCCAGCCTAAGTCCCCAATCTCCTATGTCGGTGGCACCTTATTCCCAAATCTTTCCTAATAGCAGTTGTGCTTCTGCTGAAACGTACCAGTTGTAAGACACAGCCCTGTTCTCACTGGGTAGCACAAGACGCCTGCACCTAAATCTTAGGACAAATTGGAGAAAATAAAGTATCACTAAATAACTAGCAGGTAGACTCTTACATACAGTTTCAGTACCTAATCACACATTAACGTGAGACCTCTTGCTGCAGCCCAGGCTCAATACAGTTTGTTTATTCTTTCTGGCAGGTTTGATCAGGTTGTTCTGATCTGCTGTTAATGTGCAGAGCAGCCAGACACAGTAGGGGACCTACTTAACAGAGGGTCCTGGTGCAACATTTTTTTGGGACCCCCTAAAAGGAAACTCTGTATAATGATTTTGAGGAAAAATAGGCAGCTACACCAGCAACCTGCACTGATATTAGGCTCACCTGTATTAGGATTGTAAACATTCCGCACAAGCCTATTTATAGACTGACCCTTGGACCCCGGTGCCGCTGCAGCAATGGTAGTTCCACCCCTGGCCAGACATGTTATAGGAGCATATTTATCAAGCTCCATATGAAGCCTCCAGGCTCGCCGGAAACAGACGTAATCAAGGAGTTATGAAGCAGCGGTCTAAAGACCGCTGCCCCATAACCTGTCCTCCTGCTCTGAGCCGGCAGACAGAAATCAACCTGATCGAATACGATCGGGTTGATTGAAACCCCCTGCTAGCGGCTGATTAGCCGCAAATCTACAGGGGGCAGCATTGCACCAGCAGTTCACAAGAACTGCGGATGCAATGATAAATGCCGACAACATATTTGGATTATAGCGTTATATGTTCATTTTTATAATAGGTATTTCCAAGAAACAAGCACTAAAGAACCCAGTTATGTTGTTTTAATTAATTGAACTGCAAATCAAACATTGGAATTGTATTATTAAAGAACTGTGCTAATCTGATAACTAAAATAGGTGTCACAGACACATTTGTAATAACTGATAAATATTTAAACTCTTACTAAGTGAAACATTGAAACTTAAAAGGGATATTAAATATTAATGAATGACATTAAATTAGTAAAGAGGACTACATGTAGAAATGAGTGTTTAAAGGCTTAAACTTACTTAACAGCCCATTATTGTTTGTGTTACTTTACAAGTCACTGTATACGTTTTTTTTCTCCATATTTTACCTTACTCTGAAACATGCTACACAGTGACTGCTTGATTAGCACAAGAGTACATTTATTTCTGCCCCTAACTGGCAACAGAAGAGGAGATAAACAAACATACTGGTTAATAAAATGACAGCATTAAATACACATGAAACATGAAGTTTATATTTATTTATATTAAGACATATTGGTTTAGCACATGCACTAAATAGGTACTACAGCGTCGCTGATTCAAACAAAAAAAAACATAATCTAAGACCACATATACTGTAAAGTAAAATAAGGGAGCGCTCGAAGTATGGCTAAAAAGTGTTGACACTGATATAAAGGATTAAAAAAATTAAATATAACAAAGAAAAAGATAAATAAGATATCTCACATAATATATGGACCAGTACCATAGAAAGTTGTTGTATATTTCAAATAAAGTCTATATCCCAAATGTAGTAAAAAGTAATGGTATAATATTCCCAAAAAAGTTAATAAAAAAACCCAAACAAATAATGATCCAAAGAATAATAGTTATTACAAAATTATCGGTTATTTGTAGAGCGCCAACAGATTCCGCAGCGTGTGGATCCTTGTTTGTGCAGGTTCTTCATTGTAAAAGTAAGAAGGGCATTTTTTTCATGGTCTGAAACGCATTGGCACGGTCCAATCCATACAGTAGGCCTTATTACCTCTTACAATCCAATAAGCCTATTTATGATTTGGGATTTTACTATAGCATTTAGTTTTGCACTATACACTTTTTCTTATAGGTAACTGATATACATACAGTACTTCACGCAAGTAGGATGCACTTTTTACAATTAAGAATCTTTGCACAAACAAGGATCCACACATTCATATTTTTGGAATCACTATCATCCTTTGGATCATTATTTTTAAAAAAAAAAAAAGTTCTTAGGACCGTTAGTCCCCCCAAAAAAAAAGTCTATATCCCAAATGTGGTAAAAAAGTAATGGTATAATTTTTATGCACATGAATTTCTATGTTACTAGTCCATATTTTATGTGAGATATATCTTATAATTTATCTATTTCTTTATGTTATACTAATAAATTTAAGATTTTAATTTTATGTTGGTGTCAACACTTTAGCCATCCATACTTTGAGCTCTCCCTTATTTTATTTAGCACATGCACTAGTTTGTGACCTCTGTATGCAGTGTGCAGATATCGCTGCTCTCAGGACAAACGGCATTTAGCTTCCATAAAACCGCGTTCAGTCTGTAATCTGCGGCACTCGAACATCATCTGTCCCCACCCTAAAATGGTTGTGCTTTATGGCAACATCACACAAAAGCTACTTGTAAGGCCACTATTGTTTTATAGTCATTATTTACACGTGACTTACTTAAATACCCCGTCCTAACCTCTGTTTACCATCTACTTGCTTATAACTGCAGCACATGAATCATATCTTAGTCAAACATATTCAGTAATGTTATCATGGGCCCAGTATCAGTGCCGAGAATGCACACCTTACACTTTGTAAATGTACTATTGAGTGCTTCTTTCCATAAGAAAGATTATTTCACCTGCATTTACTTATTTTCACTCTAAAAAAAATAACATACCCAGCAGGAAAGCAGCCTGTATGTCAGAGCTGTGACCCTGCAACATTCTACTCCAACTGCTTGTTTAGTGCAGAGGGGATATAGAGATATATATACACACACATATATATATATATACACACACACGTATGTATCACAGGCAGGCTCTATAATTAGATCAGGTTGGACCACAGGACCCAGGCAGCATATAGGGAGAGCATATGCTGGATAAGTATTATTAGAGAAATTAACATGAGAATATGCTGATGCTTTTCTTCTTCTGAAGTTTAAGCTCAGAGACAACTGACTGTTTTTAGACTGCAGAAAGATAAGGAACCAAACAATGTCTTGAGTTCCCTGATCTGCCATTACTGATTTAATGCATGTGTTTTGTACATGGCTTATACAATGCTGCACTTAACTGCTGCTGTATCCCATGTACATATAGTTCCTTATTGACCCTTTGTAGTATCAGGAAAGGATCAGAAAATCTCAAGCATTAGATTTCTCACCGGTAATAATGCATTGTTGTAGTGCTGACAAGTCAGCAGTTTATTGTGCAAGTGTTAGCACTGTGCACACTACTACAGTAATCAGGATATCCAGATGCATAAAGCATTACATTAAAAAGGGACACTTCAATTTCATATACACTAATTTGCTTAATTCTTTAGATATCATTTGTTAAATAAGGTAGGCTCAGCAATGATATGCATAAAGAGAAGCGCACTCTCAGGAACGAACAACCAGCTCAGTAACATTAATAACCTGTTCCATAGCAATTTACCACCTCGGTGCAGTCACTTTGCCCAGTAATGCTTTTAACAGAGGAGAACTTTCCTGTAGTATATGGTTAGCCCAGCGCTGAAATAGGCAATTTCTCTCTGAACAAGGAGCACAGAAACCCCGGATGATCACTTCAGCCTTCATTGGGCCTCATCAGTGAGGTGTAGCCATATTCTTATAAGAGCACTGAGTCCATGTCCGATTACTTTTTTCCCCTTAGGAGACATAATAGGCATAGAGAAATGCCCAAAAGAAGTGGCACCCAGGCAAACAATGTTATTGAGCAGTTAGTTCATCCCTGTGAGTGCATATCTGTATATTAAGGCTCAGCAATGTACTACCGGAAGATAGTAGTAGACTGGTGCCACACATGCCTCTTGTCATTAGCTCACCCAGTCAATATGCTCAGATAACTCACTATTACATTGCTGCTCCTTCAAAAGATACCAAGAGAAGGAGGCAAGTTAGGTAGTTAAAAAAAAAAAAAAAAAAAACACATCTTGTCTCTACTCCATTTTAAAATATGTTCATTATAATGTGGTTTATTATGCTGAGATTAGAATTTTGTACCTGGATACACTGTTAGCTAACACTGTTTCTTAGTAAACTCCCTATTCCTATATTTTTTCTATAGTTCTTTGTTCTAAATTATCCTGTGAAAAAAGGTCTGATTGGTTACAGTATATGGGGGTTAAACAATGACCTATCATAGGCAGACCATTTTTCACAGGATAATTTAGAACTATAGTAAAAATATAGTAATAAGGAGTTTACTAAGAAATTGTTTTAGATAAAACTGTATCCAGGCGCATTGTCAAAGACATAGCAGCAAGGCCACTTGATACAATGTTTGCTTACGAAAGCCAAAATTCTAATCTCAGCATATTTCTCACAGCATAATAAACCACATTCTAATTAAATATTATGAACTAATCTTAAAATGGAGAGTAGAGACAAAATGGTGTCAGTATGGGGATATATATTTTTTTCTTCTTACACCTGTAGTGCACTTAGTCATGTGATATGCCTTTGTCCAATCAGTGGGAGATTGGCTTGTCAGCCACTAAGAACTCTCAAGTGTTAAAGGGACAGTTTACTCAAAAAATTTCTCCCCTTTAATTTGTTCCCAATGACCCACTTTACCTGCTGGAGTGTATTAAATTGTTTACAAGTATTTCCTTTACCCTTATATTGGCATTTGAAATAGATGCTTTAGCATGTGGTATCCCCACCTATTGTGAAAGTTTGTGGCCGCAGGTCCAAGCTATAGATAAACTGTGGAAACACAGCCAGCAGAAGAAATTTACAATCCCAGTAGGATATAGCAGAGATAAGGTAATAAAATGTTGATTTTCTATTGTTCTCTCCAAGTACTGGTGATTGTTTTATGGACAGATATAAGATAAAGAAGCAGATATATGTACACAATGTGATACAGTAATAAGATCAGATTATACTTACAAGCTCAACCCATTTTATTAGGTTGTGGCTTCAAAACACAAAATCAGAGCTTTAATATACATAAATAAGCCTTAAAAAGCTAATATGCATACATTCTTTACATTGCAGTTGGAGAAAAAAAAAGCAATTGTAAACACATTAAGGGAAAAACTATTTTACAGTATACTGTCCCTTTAAGGCTATCTTAAAGGGACATTAAACATAAAATTTCTCTCATGATTCAGAGAACCAACCTAATTTTAATTCATTCTCTTGGTATCCTCTGTTGAGCAAACAATGCACAGGGATAAACCAAACCAACATCATGAGGCATATATGTGCAGCCACCAATCAGCAGCTCCTGAGCCTACCTATGTATGCTATTCAACAAAGCATACCAAAAGAAAGAAACAAAATTAAACATAAATAAATTGAAGTGTAAAATTGCATGCTCTAATCATTAGAGGAAAAATTTGGGTGGCAGCAGATGAGGGTCCCACCACCCCCTGACCATGTGAGCAGTCACATATGCTGTGCTAGACTCACTACAGGGGAGACAATTCTGTTTAAATAGAAGAGTGAGAAATTAAATTGTTACATAAAGCCAGACACTCACAGTACAGTCAAACAGCAGCATAACAAGTGAAGGTTTTATTAATGTTTCCAGATTTATCTCTGCAATTGAAAACCTCACCAAAAAAAAAAAAAAAAAAAAAATTAACATTCTTATACAGAAACTCAAATAAGTACAGTACAAATCAGAAAGTGGCTCCTGTAAGCGGTGCAAAGCTTAGCTGGAGGGAGCTTTGACCGCGGAGCACAATGTAGGCTGAGGTTGAGAGGAAGTGGGGGAGGAGCTGCAAGGTGATAAAGCCTTGCGGTTGAGCGGGAAAGCCAGCAGTTGTTGTTAGTAAACGTTGGTGAAGCATCTGCAGCTGTTGGCTTTCTCGCTCAGCCTGCGTTATGGCTGATATGGAAGACTTGTTCCGGCGGCTGAAGGAGGCTGCAGAATCGAAGGGACCTACCTGGCTATCTGAGCAGGTCCAAGCATTGCTGGGGGCTCCGGTAGAGGCTGTGGCGGTGCAGGAGCGGTCGGTTCCCAGGAAGAGGTCCACCAGGCAATCCAGGCCTCCATCGCGTCTCAGCCCTGAGGTCAGCAGGAGGGCGTCGTCGACAAGGAGATCCGGTCCGGTTCCGGTTAGGAGGAGTGCGGAGGCAGCGGTATTGGCGGGTCCGGCGGGTGTGGGTCCAGTGCCGATGACGTCATCACCCGGTGTGAGCGGCAGTGATCCGGAGCGGAGGTCCGTTGCTGGCCTGGCCACTAAATCTGGAGGTAGGGGTAAGGTGGCTCACGGCCTGGCAGGGCCTGATCTGGGGGGAGAGGGGCCTTCTGGGAGGTGCCGTGACGGACAGGGTGGCTCCCTGGTTCCTGGTAGTGGGGTAGCAGTGAGCAGTGGTAGTGAGGGAGAGGAGGGACAGGCCACGACAGCATTGGTGGTTGGTGGTCCCAAGGTCAGGCAGAGTGAGTTAGGCCTGGGTTCTCTCCAGCTTAGTCCTAGGTGTCCTAGCCAGTTTAGTGGGGGTGATGTGAGTTGGGCAGTGAGGCCACAAGGGGGGGGGCTTGTTGATCTGGAGTATGGGTCTGGGGAGGAATGTGAGGAGTTGGAGCTGGGCCCTGGGGAGATGGACTTATTTTTAAACTCCTCTGATGAGGAGTGTGTTCCTACCTCCCCTGGGTCCTCCAGTAGGAATGTTAGCCGTTTTGGGGGGTCAGCTGAGAGGGTTTCTGTGGGTCCTAGGCCTGTGTCTGTTCACCATGCTGTGGGGGGAGGGGGTACGGCCAGGTTCAGGGAGGAGGTTGGGGTGTGTGGCTCACATGTTAGCTTTTCTCTTCCAGAGCATAGCCCATCTGAACGACGGCCAGGGCCTCAACCTGGCCCATCTTTGAGGGAGGATGTCTTCGACGGCCTTGAGGAGGATTTCTCTGGCTTGCACGGCTCCTGGACGGATTCTATTCGTTTGGAGCCTGATGACGGTCCACAGCAGGATGTGCGGCCTGTTGGGCATAAGGAGGTGAGGTGTGGTGTCTCGGGCGGGGTTTCAGAGCTGGCAAGGGAACAGAGTGGGGCCCGGGTGTATACGGCGGCCACTCAAGGGGGTATAGGTGCCAGGGGTCGGCCACATAGGCCAGGAGGACGGGGAGTTGTACATAGGGAGGGGTCAAGAAGACGGCCTGTGGTGGACGTTGATTGGCCTGGTAGTGAGGGTGGGGGAGCTCCCAAGAGGGGTAGGGGAGTTGGTACGGCTCGGAGTAACAGCTGGCAAAGAGGGGGAAGGGGTAGCAGACCTTTTCCTCCCCTGGATATGTATTCACGTTCTACTGTTTTTCAGGATCAACCACGGCAGTTGGCACAACAGGGACGGCCAGCTGTCACTTCTACTGGAGGTGGTCGAGAGATTACGGGGCAACGCAGCAGCGGGCTCCAGGCAACTTTCAGCGGTCCTTCAGGCATCAGGACTACGGAGAGCACTTCAGCAGGTGAGAAAGGGTTGTTGAATGTGGGGGGGAGTGATGTTACATTGTGTGGTGTTAGGAGTGTGGATTGTGACTCAGTGACAGGGAGTGTAGTGGAGGGATTGAAAGTGTTGTTAGCTAAATTGGAAGGAGTTGGCCCTGCGCAAAGGGCTGGAGTAGAGAGGGCGTGGGTCCCTGTTGACAGGTCGGCGGGTGTATCAGTTGTGGAGAGGGTGGAGGACTGCAGTGTGGCGGTCCCTGGTGTCTCAGGGGGTGGTGGCGCGGTGGTGGCGCAGACTTCCGGGCCTATAGTGGGGTCTTCCGGGCTGGTCTCGAGGCAGGGTGAGGGAGCTGAGTTGAGGGTGGCTGATACAGCAATGTCTCGGTCGTGTCTCTGCTCAATCGGGCCGTTGGGGATGCACTTGACCTCTGAGGTGAAGGAAAAGATATATAAGAGGGAATTTATTGAATTTTTCTCTCTTCTCCCGCTTGAGCAGTCTTTCGAGATCCCGGAGGACTCTAAGAAAGACGTGGCCAAGAAAGAGGAGGAGGAGAGGAAAAAGAGATATCGGAAGTTGCCGAAAACATTTTCTAACTGGTCTCAGGCATTTTTGATATATGCTAATGTGTTTGCGAGTAAATTTCCTGACCAGGGTGCAGCGCTTTTTTGTTATCTTGATGAGGTGTCTTCTGCTCAGCGGACGTATGGGGGTATGGCTTGGTGGTCATACGACGAGCAGTTCAGGCAGCGCTTGTCAGTTAAGCCGGAAATGCGGTGGGACGACCGTGACATGGGGTTGTGGCTAAAAATCATGACGCCTCTAAGATCTTCCCAGTCCTTTCGATCAGGAGCCGGTGGCGCCTCCATCGGGGGATCCCCTGCCACGGTCAGAAAAGGTTGTTGCTTTGCCTATAATGAAAAGTTTTGCAAGTGGGGAGCTGCGTGCAAGTTTAAACACGAGTGTTCAGGGTGTGGGGGTGCACATTCCTATGCGAAGTGTTTCCGTAAGGGTAAACCAAGCGGGGTTGGGGACGCGTCTGACAAAGGGGGCGACCCCGGTGAGACTCGCCGCGATGGAGCCTTGGCTCGCCCTGTACGCTAGGCGGAAGGGTTGTTTTGATAAGGCGGCGTTGCTTTTTCACGGTTTTCAATTTGGCTTTGTGATTCCATCACAAGGGGGTTGTGGGGTTTTTAGGGGTAACTTAAAGTCGGCTCGTTTGTGGCCTGGGGTAGTCGTTAAAAAACTAATGAAGGAGGTTGAGTTAGGTAGAATGGCGGGCCCGTTTGATCGCCCTCCTTTGGTTGATTTGCGGATATCACCTCTTGGGGTGGTTCCTAAGAAGGAGCCTGGTAAATTCAGGCTCATTCATCATTTATCATTTCCAAAAGGGGGATCTGTTAATGATGGCATTCCTCAGGAGTTGTCGTCTGTTAAGTACGCGTCGTTTGACCAAGCGGTTAACCTAGTCAGGGAAGCTGGTGCCGCTGCTTTACTGGCTAAAGTAGACATTGAGGCAGCTTTCAGACTGCTACCTGTGCACCCGACTTCGCAGCATCTGTTGGGTTGTTGCGTGGATGGTGCCTACTATGTGGATTTGTGTTTGCCCATGGGGTGTTCCATATCCTGCTCGCTGTTTGAGCAGTTTAGCACTTTTCTGGAGTGGGTTGTTTCTGAACGGGCGGGCCTTTCGTCATTGGTGCATTATCTTGACGATTTTTTGTTTGTGGGTCCGGCGGGTTCAGAGGATTGTATACTCTTACGGGATGTCTGTTATCAGGTTGCGGCCGATTTCGGTGTGCCCATTGCGTTTGAAAAGTCTGAGGGGCCGGTGACATCCCTTGAGTTTTTGGGCATTACCATTGACTCTGTGGCCAAGGAATGTAGATTGCCTAGGGATAAGGTTTCTGATTTGGTGGAGGTCATTGACCGTTCGTTGTTATTGAAGAAGGTTACGCTTCGAGAGGTGCAATCCCTGGTGGGAAAGCTGAATTTCGCGTGTCGAATTATTCCTATGGGGAGGGTTTTCTGTAGGAGATTATCTTTAGCTACGGCTGGTGTGAATAAGCCGCATCATTTTGTTCGGCTTTCCAGGGAGCTTAAGGATGATTTGAGGGTTTGGAGACAATTTCTGTTAGGTTTTAATGGCTCAGCGTTAATTCAGGCAGTGAGGGTCTCTAATGAGGAGCTGGGTTTGGTGACAGATTCGGCCGGTGGTTGTGGTTTCGGTGCTTATTTCCTGGGCAGATGGTGTGCAGCTCGGTGGCCCGAGGAATGGTTTTCCTTGGGTCTGGTGAAGAATTTGGTGTTTCTGGAGTTGTTCCCTATTGTGGTTGCCCTGTTTGTCTGGGAGGGAGAGTTGAGGAATCGGGCCGTTGTTTTTTCTTCCGACAATATGGGAGTTGTGTATGCATTGAATACACTGACGGCTACGTCTCTGCCTGTGTTGAGATTGTTGCGTTTGCTTGTCCTGAAATGTTTGCGAATGAATGTTTGCCTGAAGGCCAAACATATTCCTGGTGTCTGTAATTCAATAGCAGACTCCCTCTCTCGGTTTCAGTGGCAGCGTTTCCGGGAATTGGTACCACATGCAGACGAGGAGGGATGCCCGTGTCCGAGTTTCTTGTGGCGACTTGGGGTGGAGGACTGGCTGGACTGGTGAAGAACTCATTGGCACCAGGTACTTGGGCAGCTTATTCAAGAGTGTGGTTGGAGTGGGAGAATAGGTTGTTGTCCCAGGGTTTACGTGAAGGGGAGGTTGATGGTACTGGTGCGTTGCTTGACTGGATGTGGGAATGGGGTGTTTCTCAGTTGTCACATTCCGCTATGGACAGGCGTTTGGCGGCATTGGCTTTCCGCTTCAAACTCTTGGGTCTGGGAGATATTACCAAAGGTTTTTGTGTTCGTCAGGTGCTGAAGGGCTTGAAGAAAGGGTTGGGTGGTCCCTTCCCTGACCATAGGCGACCTATTACTTTTTCGCTGTTGCAGCAGGTGTATATGGTGTTACCTTTGGTGTGTTTGTCTGATTTTGAGGTGTGTTTGTTTAGGGTGGCGTTTGTTCTGGCTTTCTTTGGAGCCTTTCGTATTTCGGAGTTGGTTAGTAAGAATTTGGTTTCTATGGGGGGTTTGGCTTTTTCGGATGTGGCGTTGTTTGATTACAAGGTGGAGATATTTTTGAGGAGGAGTAAGACTGACCAGCTGGGTAAGGGCAGAACGGTGGTCCTTTTTCCGAGTGGTCTGGAAGTGTGTCCTTGGCGATGTTTGTTTGAGTATTTTCAGGTACGTCCGGTTATGGGGGGTTCGTTGTTGGTTCATGTTGATGGTAGGCCGTTGTCGCAATTCCAATTTCGGGCGGTTCTTAACAAATCATTGTGCAGGTTGGGTTTTAATAGCAGGGATTTTGGGTCACATTCCTTCCGCATAGGGGCGGCAACTGAGGCTTCGGTGAGGGGTTTATCTGATTCAGTGGTTAAAGGCATTGGCCGGTGGTGTTCCGCCCGCTATCGCCGGTATGTTCGCCCTGATTTAGGAGTTTAGGCTGGTGGTGTTGTTATTCTCTTCTTTGTGTTTTAGGTGTCGATCGTTTGTGGCTTGTTGGCCATTCTTTCATTTATTGGGCTCGAAGAGCGGCTGCAGCCAAAGTGGATGGATTGCAGTTGGGTATCCCTAAGTCGAGATGTGAGGTCAAATGGTTTGGTGTCAGGGGGCTACGTTGGGACAGGTTGTTGCCGCTAGTGGTGGATTATTGCAGACGCTACCAGCATCCAACGGTGTTGTTGATCCACGCGGGGGGCAATGATCTTGGTTTTCTGCCTCAGAGGGAATTGGTGAGAAGCATGAAGAGGGACATTGGAAGGCTTGTGGAGTTATTCCCTAAGATGAGAATTGTATGGTCGGACATTTTACCTAGGATGGTTTGGAGGGCGGCTTGGGACCCAGTGCGCCTTGATAAAAGCAGGCGCAAAGTTAATAAGTTGATGGGGTCATTTGTCAGGAGACTTGGGGGCTCGGTGGTTCATCATCCAGACTTAGCTGAGGTTGGTCAGGGCGAATTTTATTTACCTGATGGAGTGCATCTTAATGATTTTGGGCTGCAGTTGTTCTTGCTCGATTTTAAAGAGGCGGTTGGTTCTTTGGTGGGGTTGGCGGGACTGGACTGAAGGTGTCAGGCCAGTCGGTGGCGGGGGTGCTAGCCCTTACATTTACAGTAATTTATGGCCAAATTGTTCATGTGGTATTTGCATCCCTTTGGGGGTTATTCAAGATGGGGTCTCTAAGGGCAAGGGGTTCTTTAGAGACTTATGTTGATTATTGATAACGGGCTCAATCAAGTTGCACGGTTGGGTCCAGTGGATGGAGTGACGGCCAGATAAATATATATTTAGGTCTAGCACCGCTGTTATGTGTAATGTGTTTACAATTTATTTGCACTGTTATTTATTGAGTTATTAAAGTTTTATATGGTTATTTATTAATAAAGGAGCTGCGGCCAATTTATACCAATGCTAAGTCTGTGGTCTTATTTATGGGTAATTTTATTTAAGAGTATGTCATTGTAATATTTGTGTTAGGAGCCGTAAATTAGCGACATAAAAGGTCAAGTGGCTCCTGTAAGCGGTGCAAAGCTTAGCTGGAGGGAGCTTTGACCGCGGAGCACAATGTAGGCTGAGGTTGAGAGGAAGTGGGGGAGGAGCTGCAAGGTGATAAAGCCTTGCGGTTGAGCGGGAAAGCCAGCAGTTGTTGTTAGTAAACGTTGGTGAAGCATCTCCCTCCCGCCCGTCCCTGTTTTTTATGTTTGCTGGGATTGTTTTTTCTTGTGTGATTGTCGCAGTTGGTAGGCGGGGGTGCTAGCCCTTACATTTACAGTAATTTATGGCCAAATTGTTCATGTGGTATTTGCATCCCTTTGGGGGTTATTCAAGATGGGGTCTCTAAGGGCAAGGGGTTCTTTAGAGACTTATGTTGATTATTGATAACGGGCTCAATCAAGTTGCACGGTTGGGTCCAGTGGATGGAGTGACGGCCAGATAAATATATATTTAGGTCTAGCACCGCTGTTATGTGTAATGTGTTTACAATTTATTTGCACTGTTATTTATTGAGTTATTAAAGTTTTATATGGTTATTTATTAATAAAGGAGCTGCGGCCAATTTATACCAATGCTAAGTCTGTGGTCTTATTTATGGGTAATTTTATTTAAGAGTATGTCATTGTAATATTTGTGTTAGGAGCCGTAAATTAGCGACATAAAAGGTCAGAGAATTTTCAGGGAAATCTGTCCATGAGCAAAGAGAGCCCAGGTTTAAAGTAAAAGTAAAAACCCAACACCCCAAAAGAACAGTCTAATACCACATAAAAATCTCTAGCTCTAAAATGGCTTATGCACAGCAATGAAGACAGATTGTCAGATAATATTTAGTAGAGTAAAGTCAGTTTAACAAATATTGAGATGCAAAAAAGTTAAAAATGAAGGACAAGTGGCCGGCACATGTCCAATCAGAATAAAAACCCAACAGATCTAAATGCTCGGTCAAGGTACATTTAGCAAACTACTGGATGAGGGCTTCTGTCTTAGGGACTTGCTTTTCCCCTCTCTAGTAGGCAGTAGAGGTACAGAGACACAATCATGGCAGACAGCTAGAAGGGAAATAAAACAAAACTGAATTAGACAAGAAAAATACAGTCTGCAGGGGACACATCAGGTGGCTACACATCCTAGAGAAATTCTCACTCTGGGACGCCAGTAATGTCACAACTGACATGTAGGTATCTCACAGAATTAGGCGATTTACTGATTAGATACAACCGCCTAACAAAAGCTTGCACACATCTCCATTAAAGGGACACTGAACCCATTTTTTTTTTCTTTCATGATTCAGATAGAGCATGCAATTTTAAGCAACTTTCTAATTTACTCCTATTATCAAATTTTCTTCAATCTTTTGGTATCTTTATTTGAAATGCAAAAATGTATGTTTAGATGCTGGCCCATTTTTGGTGAATAAATGTATCCACCAATGAACAAGTGCTTTCCATACTGAACCAAACAAATTGCTTAGATGCCTTCTTTTACAAATAAAGATAGCAAGAGAACGAAGAAAAATTAATAGGAGTAAATTAGAAAGTTGCTAAAAAAAAAGGCATGCTCTATCTGAATCATGAAAGAAAATTTGGGTTCAGTTTCCCCTTTAAGAAAAGGAGTCTTAGCTGCCCATGGCACACTGACTTGAACAGCAGAGTCAAGATTAAAATTTGTATTTCAAACAAACTTTTTAATGTACTTTTACCTAATTTGTTGTTCTCTTATCTTTTGTTGAAAAGCATACGTATGTAAGCCTAGTATCAGCAAAGCTCTACTGGGAGCTATCTGCACATATGCCTCTTGTCGTTGGATATATCTAGTAAGTCATTGACAAGACACATACAAGTGCAGCCTCCAATCAGTTTCTTCCCTGTAGAGTTGCTGAAACCGATCCTACCCTTCAACAAAAGGTTACCAACATAACTACACAAATTGTAAAGCGTTATGCTCTGAATTGTTAATTTTAATTTTCACTTTACTGTCCTTTTAGATCAGAGCTTTCCAAACTTTTCATGTTGGTGACACTTTGTAGACCTACATCATTTCGCGACACAGTAATTCAGTTGTACTAGCAAAAAGGATGTATGAGGTTGATGGGATGAACACAGTTTCGGAATATTTAGTGTATTATATTAGATAAAGAAACTCACATTTCATCATCAAGCATTTTTAAGCTTCCACTTCCTATCCATATATCAAGAGCAGGAGCAGCAATGCACTACTGGGATCTAGCTGCAAAAAAATCCCACTGACTTCTGACTTCAGCTCAGCGTTTAAGCTGCCACCCTCAGAGCTCTGCGAGTCCGACTGACTACTGCCCGCACTGCAAACACACTGCTGTCCCACTCACTGGCTACACTTGCAGTCACGAGCCAATTAAGGAGACTACACGTGCAGTCAGGAGCCAATGTCCCGCCAAATCCGCCAATGGTAATAGTTTCAGTTCCCACTGAGCTGTGTCAATTGGTTAAGATGATCTGTGACCCACTAGTATCAATCACGTGTCAACCACGTGATATGCGTAGCAGGCAGGTGGAAAGTCAGAAACCAAAAAAACAATAAAAAAAAATAAAAATATTAAATTTAAAAAAATTTGTGCTGAAGCAGGGACACACCTACACACTGCTGCCGACACACTAGTGTGTCCCGACACACAGTTTGGAAAGCACTGTTTTAGATGAAGATAGCCTTACTAAATAAATTGTAATTTAGTAACAAATTATAATTAGTGTTTAGCTTTAAATTGTGGTGGGACCAAGACTGGCCATTTCAGAGTACAGAGATTAACATTGTGCCATGACAAGGGCTACATACTGGCAAATCTGACATAAAAATGACCTGATTATGGGCTAAATATAGTATTATGCGGATCACCCTGAAGCTAGAGAATGGCTGGACTTGCTGGATTTACTTTTTGCACATTTCATAAGTGTTAGGGGTTCAGGAGAATGGCAGAGTTAGCTACTTACCTCCAGTGTGCACACTCCAGCTGCTAAGCCACCTAAGGCAGCTGCATACTGCTTGATGCAGAACACCAGCTCCCAGAAACAGCCCTGAAACAGAAGAATGTTGGTCATTGCTAGTGGCAGTAACACTCAAGATAGTGTCACTTGTACAATGTCTCCCAGGTAGTTGTAGTAACAAGTGAAGAAAGTTAGTGCAAAATATAAACCATCTAGTTGACTAACAGCTTATTTCTTTACACAGGAGCCATGTCAGACCACCATCTGGTGCACACAAAGCCTTAGGTATGCTTAACGTTTAGAACATCAGATTCTAACGCAGAGCTCATGTTTGTTAGAAATGTATGAACACTACCTGAACCCCAGCATGTTGTGCGGCTGCTTGAGTACAAGGTGTTGTAGAGTTTGATTTGCAGCAGAATGGTGGGTACCCATGGGTGCTGATCTTGTAAAAGGAGTTGTCAAAGTCACTGTACCCTGAGATGCCACAGCATTGGTGCTGGAAGAGAAAAGGAGAGTGGAGGACTACAGTGGCATGTACAAGAGACAAATTACACAAGACTGGGAAATACTTACATCCTTCATGGTCACATTCCACGTTTTTGTCACATCTTGATTATTTCCATATTTCTCTCTCAAGACTGGAGCAAGGAGAGGCTGCAGGATGTTTTCCGCCTTAAGACCACAAGACAAGAGTATGAGTAGGAAAAGGCAATTTGCACAACTCAACAGATCATAGTGCTACTAAGCACATTAGGTGCAAAGCAGTTTATATAGGTGCAAATATATCCTCTAGAATAAGACATTTACAGAAATACTTACCAGATCAGTGCAACTGTAAACCAAAGCAACAACAGCCCCAGGTATTTGTACAATGAAGATAGTCATGATGGCCAAGAAGAACTAGAGGGAAAAACAAAACTATTTATACAAATCCCTTGTTAGATGTAGACCTGGGGAGCTAAGACTAAAGGTTTATAAAATTATTCCTTCAGAAGACATCACCTTTACCCCATCCAGTCCCATCACAATCTCCTCCAGTGGATACGGGACATTTTTGTTCTGTGTTTGATAGAAAGAACAGTACAGAGCACTTACTATAAGCAGGAGACACTTGCTCTCCTTCTGAGCTGCGCACCAGCCAAGGTAGCCCAAGATGACCAGGAGAGCCCCAAGGGCAATCATTAGATACCCGACATTTACAATATGAAAGACAGCACCAGCTGAAACTGCACCAAAGATATTTAAAAAGGATTTGCCATCCACAGTCACCCAAACACCAATGCCCAGCAATTTAGCGCCTCCCAGCTATGGAGAGAAAAGAAAATTAAAGAAGATTGTTAGGTCTCTAGTGTAATTTAGTGAATGAAGATCAAACCTAAAACATTCAGATTCTCCCTCCCTCAGTTTAATCCAAAGAGTACTGTTAACAATTTAGATACAAGGCCTTTGTAGGCGCACATCAGTAGTTCTTTATAAACTCACTAGACCCCCACATAATGCCCAGCTAGCTTATTTTATCATACAGATTATATTGCATTAGGTGTTTGGCATTGGGATTTAGCCCCCCCCCCCCCCCTCCAATAGAAAGGAGAAGATAAAGTGCCCCTAATATACACTTCTGGAAATAGTTCTGCATATTAGTTATATCTTTCATCTGTCTAAACTCAGTATCAAATTCTCATATTTAGTTTAGCAAGAACGTTTGTAGGGGAGGGAATGTTACTGAGCATACAAAAAAAACAGATCTGTGAATATACAATAGTTAGATGTAACACACACACTGGGTCAGAGACCATAATCACATGATCTAGTCTAGGAGTCTTACACCATCTCATGTAGCAGGGAGTGGTGCTTATGGTAACAGAAATATGTGCAAAATAAACACAAAACACAAAAACCCACGCATTAAGGTCAGTTTACATTGCCACTAAAACTGGTAGGTTCTCTATAAGATGACTGAAAGACAATTACAGGGTACAAAGGGCAGGAGGTCTGGCATACAGGGGCTGAATAGCTGCTGTAAGTTGTCCCCAACAAATACCTTAAAAGAATATGGTCTAGCCAAAATGAAACTTTCATGATTCAGATAGAGCAGCAATTTTAAGCTACTTTCGAATTCACTCCCATCATCAATTTCTCTTTTTTTTTCTTGGTATCTTTACTTATTTCATTCTACTTAAATGACAGCTGCAACCACTGATCAGCACATCCTTCCTTCTACTTAACCCTATAGAATAAATACCCTCTCTTCCTACATATAGCTATATATCACACATCAATAGTGTATATACTTTTCATTTTTATTTTTTATCTACACACCTCATACCACTAACATGAATCCAAATATATCCTTACTGTTATTCATGATAACCCTTTTCTCACTCCAATTTGGTTCACATAATAACCGCCATAAGCACACACCTCAAACTGGAAAACAAATTATCATACATCATGGCCTGCTCTGTTGCTGTAACTTATCTGCTGAGTGCTGGTGGAGGGTTATAAAAAATAACCCTCCTACCCCCACCTCACAATATTATAAAGTATCACATTCACTATATGGCCAATCAAAAATGATTTCCAAATTCCTATTCCTTATGTTACTTGCCCTTGCAAATGACGTAGAGTCTAACCCTGGTCCCCTAACAAATTCCATTCCTAGCCTTCCAGCTAAGAAAGGCCTCTCCTTTGTGCACTGTAATATCCGCAGCTTACTACCGAAAATTGATGCACTGCAAGCTTGGTGTTTACAATACAAACCCAAAATCATTGTGATCTCTGAATCGTGGCTAACCCGCAAAATACCTGACTCTGCCATTGCAATACATGGATATTCATGCCATAGAAATGATAGAGCAAAGAGAGGAGGTGGCATTGTAATTTATGTTGACAATTCCACAAAGTTCACCCCCTTACAAAAATCTAGCTCTCCTGCCACCTTTGATTTCCTTTCTGGCAAAATTGAGATCCCGTGCAGTAAATCAATCATTGTTGCAGGAATCTACCGCCCACCAAGCTCCCCTGTGCATTCCATTTCGGACATAGCACAGCTCCTTAGTGAATCCATAACTCAAAACCCAAAAAGTGAAATTTTGGTTTTTGGAGATTTTAACATCGATTGGCTGAATCCAAAAAATAACAGTTGTCGCTCGCTGTTTAAATCTTTGCATCTAACGCAATTAATCTCCTCCCCAACTCGCATAAACATCAAAAGCCATAATCATACCCTGCTCGACTGGATTCTCTCCACTTCTCCCGACCGAATCCAGGAGGCAGGTGTTCTCCCTAACAATTTCAGTGACCACTGCTTAGTGTGCTGCGTGCGCAAAATAAAGGCAACTAAATCCTCTCCCAAGGTTACAATCACCAGGTCCTTCAAAAAATTTAATCTTCAATCATTTCTAAATGACATCAAGAACCTCCCCTGGCACAGATTAAACCTAATCCCAGATCTAGACTCTGCAGTTGAATTCTTTCAGTCTGAACTCCTACAAGTTTGGAATTTACATGCACCGCTGCGTAAGGTGAGAGTAAAAGGAGCACACTTGAATTGGATCACTGCTGACCTCATTCAAATGTACCAATTTCGGGATTCATTGTGGTCAAAGTTCAAGCATACTGGCTCTATGAATGATCACTGTGTATATAGAAAATGGCGAAATATATGTACTAAACAAACAAAATTGGCTAAGGCGCAATATTTCTGTGAAAATCTGAACAATAATATATGTAACCCTAGAAAGTTTTGGAAACTCATAAATAACTTACAAAATCCACCAATCCACTCCCAACCCTCTACTGTCAATGTGGATAACCAAAACCTGCAACTCCCCTTAGAAGTAGCAAATGCCTTTAACAATTATTTTGTAGGATGCTCCACCACCCTGATTGACAAACTAATAAATGGCACGCATCCTGAAGCTACAAATGTGGATCAGGCCCCACTAAAACAGCAAAGACCCAATATAGAAAAGTTCAATTTTAGACCTGTACCCTTCAATGTCATTAAGAAACACCTTGATAATCTAAAAATGAAAAACCAGTCAGGACCTGATCAAATCCCAGCAATGCTGTTGAAGCTCAGTGCGCCGGCAATTGCTAAGCCTGTTGCAACCCTAATTAACGAATCCTTGGTGTCTGGATACATACCCAAACTCTGGAAAACTGCAAGAGTAGTGCCTATTCATAAAAGTGGGGAGTTAACCTTGGTTTCTAACTATCGTCCTATATCACTGCTCCCTGTATTGTCAAAAATCCTAGAAAAATGCGTCCATACGCAATTATGCGAGTATTACCAACTTTCTAACTATCTGACCCCTGATCAATCAGGTTTCAGACCAAATCACTCCACTACAACTGCCCTCCTAAAAGTTTGCAACGACATCCAAACTGCCATGGAACAAGGAGACCTAACTGGAGCTATTTTCCTTGATTTTGCAAAGGCTTTTGACACAGTGGACCATGACCTACTACTTCTCAAACTAAAAAACTCTGGTATTGCTGATC
The DNA here is from genome assembly GCF_027579735.1 of Bombina bombina. Taxonomy (NCBI): domain Eukaryota; kingdom Metazoa; phylum Chordata; class Amphibia; order Anura; family Bombinatoridae; genus Bombina; species Bombina bombina. The sequence goes on from NC_069508.1 coordinate 158,051,305, forward strand.
ACCCGTTAACCTGGTTTAAATCATATGTATCGGATCGATCACAATATGTCTCTGTCTCTAACATTGACTCCCTCCCTCTCCCAGTCACGTGTGGTGTTCCCCAAGGTTCCATTCTCGGCCCCCTACTATTCACATTATTTATAAATGATTTGCCTAATGTCTGCAAATCCTCAACTGTACACATGTACGCAGACGACACAGTAATCTATGCAAACAAATCTGATCTGCTGCAGCTTGAAACAGTGCTCCAAGACCAGTTCACAGAGGTAGAAAAGTGGATCTCGAAAAACAAACTCTTCCTAAACACTGACAAAACGGTCACAATGATCTTTGGAATGGGACCTAAAATACATAAATTACAAAATTCCCATCTTCGCATCAAAACAAAATCCAATTGCACGCTGACCGCAGTCCACTCTTTTAAATACTTAGGTATGTTGTTAGACCCCAATCTATCTTTTGGACTCCACATAGAAAAAATTGCCTCTAAACTTTATCCAAAACTAGGTGCCCTGTACAGAAACAAATCTTGCCTCAGCCCTACAGTAAAGGAAAAGATTGTACAGCAAATGCTGATGCCTATCTTGGATTATGGGGACATAGTATATGCACCTGCTCCGCAAACTCACCTTAATAAACTAAATACGTTATATAACTCGCTCTGCCGCTTTGTGCTACAATGTAACTACAGGACCCACCATTGTGACATGCTAAAAGAACTAAACTGGCTGTCGCTAGAATCCAGACGCACCCTCCATCTTTCCTGCCTTGTCTTTAAGAGCCTTTCTGGGAAGCTCCCACCCTACCTGAGCAGAATGCTCTCCCCTGCTATTCCCACCTCCTATAACCTCCGATCCAATAACAGCACATTATTTAGCTTGCCTCAATACAAAAAAAAAGCAGCTCGATCCTCCTTTTCCTACAGAGCGCCACAATTATGGAATGACCTCCCTCACACTTTAAAAACTTCCCCAGGCCTAAAATCCTTTAAGAGATCCCTCTATACATATCTCAAAACAGAATGCTCCTGTCATGGTTAAATATTTCATACCTGCTCTATGTTAAATGTTTGCATATAATGTGTATTTTTATTATTGTTTTTGTATTTTATTGTACCCTATTGTATCAATGCAATGTTTTGTGATCCCAGGACATACTTGAAAACGAGAGAAATCTCAATGTATCCTTCCTGGTAAAATATTTTATAAATAAATAAATAAATAAATCTTTATTTAAATGTAAGCTTTGGAGCCGGCCCATTTTTGGTTCAGCACCTGGGTAGCGCTTGATTGGTGGCTACATTTAGACACCAATCAGAAAGCGCTACCCAGGTGCTGAACCAAAAGCTTACATTCTTGCTTTTTCAAATAGATTCCAAGAGAACAAAAAAAAAAAAGTGTAAGTTAGAAAGTTGCTTAAAATTTCTGCTCTACCTGAATCATGAAAGTTTAATTTTGACTAGACTTTAAAGGGACAATATTATCAACACTAGAGCAGGACATTTAGACTTTCCCGATTTAATTTAGGTTTTATAAATTCTGCTTAGTTCTCTTGGTATCTTGATAGATTAACTATAGGTGAGCTCAGGAGCATGCACGTTATACATAGTTACAAGCACCCTCCTAAGCACCCATTAGCCTACCTAGGTTTACGCTTCACAATACCAAGAGAACAAACTTTTAAAAATAAATTAAAACAAAAGTGAATTGCTATGTTTAAAACAGTTCTCTCTAAATCATGAAGTTTAAATGCTATAAGAACTCTAGCTAACCATACAAATGGCAAAATGGATTTATTACTATCCCTTGTGTGGACTTAGTTAAAGGGACACTCTACACCTTAGTCATCTTAAAGTCTTACTTTAGATTAAGCTGCAAATAGTCTCCTGCACCCATTTCTATATCATGCAGGAGAAACAGTAAAAAGTTATTTTAAAATGACTATTGCTTCTGGTCAATTTGAAATGGCTGCCAAGCTCCGCCCACTAATGACATCACAATCTGGTCTGCATCTATGCACTGTGCCGAATACCATTGACAGTCTGTTAAATCCAATTAGTGAGTCCTAACTAGTGAAGCCTTTAATTCAGCCCAGATTGTGATGTAATCAGTGGGCAGAGCTTGGCAGCCATTTCAAAGTGACCAGAAACAATGTTCGTGTTAAAATAACATTTTTACTGTTACGGGTGCAGGAGGCTATTTGCAGCTTAATCTAAATTAAGACTTTATGACTAAGGTGTAGCCTGTACCTTTAAGAATTAATGGCTTCCAAAACACCATTTCACCAGTGGATTATGAAAAATAAATAGCATTTTATAGAACAGCCAATAGACGCACATTTAGACAAATTATCCAGTTATTTGTAGAGCGCCTACAGGTTCTGCAGCGCTATTTATGGGAGCAGGCAAGTAGTAAATAGCATTAGTGTCACGGTGTCATGTGACATACTGGGGACATGTTATGCTCAGGAGACAGCCAACTAAGAAACTATTTACACAACATAAAAAAAAAACAAAAAAAAACAAACACTATTTTTCTTCCATGCACTTTGGCATCAGCTCCCACTGAGCATGTTAAAAGGTTCACATTACTTTTATGCCTTTTGATTGGCTGGTGTAGGGACAATGGAAGTAACTGAAATGTATCCACACAAAAAAAAAAAAAAAAAAAAAAAAAGTCTTCTACTTGAAGTTCAGGCAGTGATTCTTTTGACTTTATTATGCAATGCTACTGCATTTAACAATCCTTTAATGTACACAGTACAGAAAAATTGCTCTCAGGGTGTGTCATTATCCACCAATCCTGGGGACTCTCCATACCAGCTTGTTTGTCACATTTATTACCCATTCCAAAATTTTGCATAACTTATTTGAGTTATTTTTACAGACTTGCATTTTAGCCAATCGGTGCTGACTCATAAATAACTTCAAAGGAGTTATCACACTTATCTATATGGCATTGGCATACATGAGCTATCCCTGTCTAGCTGTAAAAAAAAGCTCTAAGGCGGCCTTCAAGGGCTTAGAAATTTGCCTACCTAGTTTTAGCTTTCAACTAAGAATACAAACAGAACAAAGCAAATTTGATGATAAAAGTAAATTGAAAAGTTGTTAAACATTGTATGCCCTATTTGAATCATGAAAGTTTAATTTTGACTTGATTGTTCCTGTCCAATTTTCATGCAATTTAACCTCTGCATGGTGCGGCTTCATATGCAAGGCAGCTGTGTGCTCAGTTATATGCCCCACTGCTAAAGAAGCAGATGATTATTATAGATTGTGTATGGGGGGGGGGGGAGACCATTGAATACCATGATACTTACAAATATGAGGGTGCTGATTATAATCATCATCACTTTGATAAGGGTGAAGCTGCCCATTGTTCTAGGGAGACAAACAAAAAGAAAGTTAAGCCCAAAACAGATCTTCCCTAAAAAAACCAACGCGCATTTTATGTTTGTGTCCACTACAAATAAGCAGCTCTCTGCCTATTTAGTGAACCTGCAGCTTGGTATTTTATTTCATTTCAGCAGCTGATGAAGTCAGGGGCTGGATCGTAGAATCCCATTAGAGATGTAAAGCCTGTACTGAGCACAGGTATGTCACGGGCTGAGCAATAAGTAGGAAATAACACAAATCTGTGTGGAACTTGTACCCTTAGGAACAGCATAATCTCACAAGTGTGACAGCAAAGCTGAACAGCGTCCCTATATAAAGGGTTAAACAGACATGAAACTCTAAAATATATTTTTTTTGATTCATATAAAGAGTACATATTTTAAATGAGTTTCTAATTTCCAATTTGCTTCATTCTTGGTATCCATTGTCAAAAGGGGCAGTAATGCATTACTGGGAGCTCACTAAAAGCCAACAGGAAGCATTTAAGTGCTACCACCAATCAGCAGCTTCTGAGCCTACCTAGGTATACTTTTCAACAAAGGATACAAGGAGAATTAAAACAAATTAGAAACAAATTGGAAAGTGGTCTAAAATTGCATGCTCCATCCAAAGAAGGGAAAAATATAAATACATCTGAGTTTCACGTCCTTTACTAGAAGTAAAAGGTTATGTCAGCAACTTGGGTTTTTATATTGCTGCAAAAGGTCTAAAATGAGACATTGGAGCTGCAACATTTCTCAGGATACAGAATGTGCTTTTTGGCCTCTATGGAGAAAGACAATCCCCCCCCCCCCCCCCCCCCCTTTGTTACAAGAGCAAGGAACATTAAAACAGACATAAAACCCAAATATTTCTCTAAAAAAAAAAAAAAATTGCTTCCTTCTCACCATTCTTTATTGAAGAGATACCTAGGTAGGTAGGTAGTGTGCACATGCCTGAAGCACTACATGACAGGAAATAATGCTGCCATCTAGTGCTCCTGCTAATGTGCATCATTGTTGCAAAACTGCTGCAAACACGTGCACGCTTCTGAGCTTACATCCTTGCTTTTCAATAAAGTATAAGCAAGAAAAATTGATAACAGAAGTACATTGGAATGTTGTGTGCTCTGAATCATGAAAAAAAAAAAAAAAAAAGTGGTTTTATGTCCCTTTAAGGGTAAATTTACAGCTTGAGAGCCAGCACCCATTATACTACCAATTCATTTATATTACAGACGGCTTCCCTTATACACAGTCTAGCGCAGACACAGTTACGGTTTGCACCAACAGATACAGTCTAACTAGCGCAGACACAGTTACGGTTTGCACCAACAGATACAGTCTAACTAGCACAGACACAGTTACGGTTTGCACCAACAGATACAGTCAAACTAGCACAGACACAGTTACGGTTTGCACCAACAGATACAGTCTAACTAGCGCAGACACAGTTACTGTTTGCACCAACAGATACAGTCTAACTAGCGCAGACACAGTTACGGTTTGCACCAACAGATACAGTCAAACTAGCACAGACACAGTTACGGTTTGCACCAACAGATACAGTCTAACTAGCGCAGACACAGTTACTGTTTGCACCAACAGATACAGTCTAACTAGCGCAGACACAGTTACGGTTTGCACCAACAGATACAGTCTAACTAGCGCAGACACAGTTACGGTTTGCACCAACAGATACAGTCTAACTAGCGCAGACACAGTTACTGTTTGCACCAACAGATACAGTCTAACTAGCGCAGACACAGTTACGGTTTGCACCAACAGATACAGTCTAACTAGCGCAGACACAGTTACTGTTTGCACCAACAGATACAGTCTAACTAGCGCAGACTGCAATAAGAAGTTGGACAGTCACTGTGTAATACCAGTCAGACAATCAGCTTTGCACAGTTTGTTAGATGAGGTTACATTTGTTGGCATAAAACTAAAGTGCATCTCCCCAGAAATCACAGGAAATCTGGCAGATTACATATTAGCAAAGGGATAACAGGTCAACATACAGTGAATAACCAGCATCAGCCCAGGGCCTCATTTAACCAGTTCTCAAACACATCATTACACACTAAGCACCAAACCTACATTTATTTATAAAACTCCTGCGACAACACAAACCTCTCCACACCAAACCAGCTAGGGACCACCTGCAGGATGTATCTAACAGGTGATAGCCCCACTCTAGTCAGCTGCTCTAATATAGGGGGTCTCAGCCAATCAGAGCTCACACTGTCATTCAGGTAACTAGGGAAGTATCTGATTTGTGCTGATGTCTCTTTAAATCACAGACAAGTTCCAGGTTAGTTCCCCAGCTGTCTCTAAATAACTTATCGTCGCTTGGTAAAGGGAACAGAGAGACAGATCACTCAATTATGATGCAGAAGTTTTGTGTTTTGTTTTGGTGTAAAAACAACAAAAGATAAAATTGTAAAAATAACTTCTTTTTTTTTAAAAAAAAACAAAACAATCCTCTTTCCTGTAGTGCCTGGAAGTTCCTGCTGTGTAAAATCATGCAAAATGTTATTTTATTTTAATTGTGTTTAAGTGAATATATATATCACACACACACATATATATACAGACAAATCTCTCTCACACACACACATATATATATATACATATATATATATACTGTATATATATATAAATATACTGTACACATAAGTATTATTCATATATATATATATATATATATATATACTGTACATACACACACACACATATATATACACACATTTATTATATATATATATATATATATATATATATATATATATATATATATATATACTATACATATGCACACACATTTATATATATATATATATATATATATATATATATATATATATCAATACAAATTTTTGCATAGGAAATTAGCACATCAAGGCAAGTTCCCCACTTGCGTTTCCCCAGTAAAACTCCACATACATTGTTACCAATGCACAAGAGGATTCTGGGTAAGATAGGCAAATTAGATATGCAACAATTTAGTTTTTTTGCTTCAAATACTGTTTTAACACAGCGATCCCTTAACAGGAATATAAAAGAATAAAAAGAACTAAAAAGAATGAAACAGGCTGTCTAGTGAGTGGTTTCTGTATTGCTGCAATAATCCTGTTAAGGGATCGATGTGTTAAAACAGTATTTGAAGCAAAAAAACTGAGATTTTGCATATCTAATTGGCATATCTTACCCAGTTTCTTATTGTGCATTGGTAACAATGTATGTGGAGTTTTACTGGGGAAAATGCAAGTGGGGAACTTGCCTAGATGTGCTTATTTCCTATGCAAAAATTTGTATTGATTTACTTTTGAGACATGGATTTTAATCTCAGATTTTTATCTCCACCATAATTTTAATGAATTTATATATATATATATATATATATATATATATATATATATATACTTACCACACCCACACCCACACACACCCACACCTCCACACCCACACCCCCACACCCACATACCCACACACCCGGCTTGCACTCACTGGATTTTACAAGTGCTTTTATCTTTGTGACGTTTTGGGTATACAACTCCCCTTCCTCAGACATAGCTTGTCAAAGCCAAGCGTTTATTGATGAAACATACGTTAGAGTAAACTTTGTGATGTCACTGTAAGGGTGGAGAATTACCTTCTGAGCCGCAAACACTGCAACTTAGAGACATTGTTTCAATAACGGTCCATGTTAGCGGGGGTTCTTGCTGTGGTTTGAGCTCTTGTAAAAGCCTGGCGATTTCATATTTGTTTTAATAAATGTTTTGATACCACACAGCCCAAGTTCCACTTCGGTGTCTCAGTTAGGAGTCTCAAAGAGCCTTTAAATCTAGAGCTTGATGTTAAGCTCTGGAGCAAGTGAGTACATTATATGTTCCTATTTCATGCCATCACAGGACTTCACCATTTGCAGTTTCTTTTCTTTTGGAGGCACAATCCCTGGAATCTACAAGCAATTTATTTTGGACTTATTAACACACAGCTAGATTACGAGTTGTGCGTTATGACTCAAATTGTAGCGTTATGGCCCATAACGCATCATTTTCCCTAACGCAGCCATTACAAGTTTTAAAAAAATCTCCGTAGCGCAACAAAAATTGCCATGTACGCACAAATCCATAACGCTATCCAAGACCAGTAGTTATTGATATATCACAATCAAAAACATTCAAAAATCACTTCAAAAATATTATACAAAGTACACTTACCCTCATACAAACACTGTACAATAAATCATTTTTTTTTGTTTTGTTTTTTAACACAAAAATATAATGGATCAAAGATACGAAATCTCGGGTGTTAGAAAACAAATGCACACAAACCCATTTTACATTGACTTACATAGACATATATGAACATACTCTCATTTAGCTACATCTACGTACAAATATCATCACATACATACAGAATTGGATACATACAAACAATATTTACAGCACATTACGTACAGAAAACATTTTTTGAAATTATCACGATTTCAGGTACTTTTTCACAGAATGACATGATGTCACTCACTTTGCGCTCAACAGGAGTGTTGGAAGTTTTTTTCTTTCAATTTCTAGCCTACATTGACTTCAATGGGGAATACGTGCTTGTGCACGTGCCTGGCCTGGCATTGCTATTTATTCAACAAACCATATATAAACAATGAACAGATTTACATCATAGAAGTACATTGGAAGGTTGTTTAAAATTGGATTCTCTGTCTGAATCATGAAAGATAAATTATGGCTTTAGAGTCCCTTTAATATCAGGATTTAAAAATAATACCATTAGAAATTCCGTATCATTATAATATATCCTTAGAAAATATTATAGTTGTCGCTATTTTGGAACAACAATGCTATACTGCTTTATATAAATGAACATATGTGGGAGAGAATCACAATACATACATATATGTACATAACACACATCACACAACAACATAACACACATTTATCTTTTTAATCATCACACAATAAGAATGTTGCAAACTAGAACAAGAGAACGAAGATTTGGAAACTAGACAGGCATGTTGCTAATATGATGACATAATTCTAAGCTTTAACCATACAGATTCGAGCATTAGGACTTTACTGCCCCTTTTATCAGTTTCTCACTCAATATTACATATACGTAGACGAGAAGTTTGGAAGATCTTCATTATTATTGCGATTTCAATGGGACACGTAAAATATGGAAATCTCGCCAATCACTTATATATATAATATTATAGATGTTTTGCAACAATGTTTTTTTTTTAATTATTTATTTATCCCCAGCAAAATGATTACAATATCAACAAAAATTGATTGTCACACAGGGCAAAAAAAAGACATTTAAATACATTATGTAAATACATCATCTTAATTATGAACGTAAATCTTTGTCCCTTACATTCATTTTGTTGGGATTTTCCATTTTGACTTTTAGATAATCTTAAACCTAAATACGTAACAACATATAAACATACAAAATAAAAAGAAACAGTAAAAAAAGAAAAATAAATTACCTACTTGGGTTGGTGTAATGATACACATGACAATTTACTAAACATACCCTATAGTATTTCTAGCAGATATGCTCTGTCCAAAAGAGAGAAATAAACATAATTATTTTAATTTGCTCTGCAGGAGCCATACTAATAATGGCATGAAAACAACTAATGATGACACAAAAACAGAAACAGACCAACTTCCAAGCAATCAAGGAGAAATAAAAAAAAACCAGCTCAAACACTCCCCGTGCCACCCCCATCCTCCTGAAATTAAGTCCCTATCTATAAAATTTCATATTTTCTTATTTTCCTTACGGAGGCTCTATTATTATAGTTGTTTTTAGGCCCATGCTATAGGGAAATAACCTGCATAGATATTCAAAATAACATATTCTGTCTTATTAAAAGGCCGAACTAATTGTATTTGGGAGTCCCTTGGGAGGGATTAGATCACTTTAAGCCATTTAGAGAAAAAGTACTTCAAACTCTTATTTTCTGGTTTCTGGATATAATATTGTTCTAATATAATTTGCCTAATTTATTCTTTTTTGAAATAACTGAATTTGGCACCTGACACGCCTTCCAATTTTTTAACAAGAGATTCCGTATTAATAAAATCATTGTATTAATCAGGTCGGGGTTGTAACCTATTTCGGAGGAGGCTAGAAAAAAAACATGCCGTGGCAAGATAACCAAATCTACATCCAGTATATTGTTTATCCAATAGTTAATCTGTTTTCACAACTGGACAATCTTGGGGCATGTACAGAAATAGTGTACAATATGTGCATATCCATAGTTACACTTAGGGCAATAAGCCTGTTGTTTATACCATTTGGTCAATTTAGCTGCAGTGATAAAGGTTTGATTAATTAATTTTAGGTGCGATTCTTGCCATGAGGTTGGGACCCAAGATTTGTATATTAGTTTAAAGCTATTTTGGATATTTTGCAGCTCAATTTCAGGTAAAACCTTTCTCCATTTTGCTAGAATATCTGCCCATTGCATTAAGTCTGTATGAGTATTTACTATATTATAGAAATAGGAGATGGAATATATTCCATCTTGATATAACTTGATTCCATTATGTAACAAGCCCAACGACCAGTCAGGATCATATTTGTTTCTCAGTTCAACTATGTAATGTCTCAATTGTAAAAAGGCAAAAAAATCCCTTTGTGGCAATTGAAAACGATTCCGGATATTATGATAAGTACAAATGATATTTTCATCTGAAATAAGTTGTTTGACCTGTATTAGGCTTTTATTCTTCCATTCTTTGAAAATAGGGTAATATAGACCTGAAATAAATTCTGAATTGCCTACAATTGGGAGAAATTCTGTACAGTATGGATTCACATTGATCTCATTACAATATTTTTGCCACGCGCTAATTACATTATTCAGGGTTATCATAAGCAAGACATTTATGGGTATTTTTGATAAAGGGCAGTGTAATATAGCTTTTAGGTCAAATGGTGCAACTAACTCTGTTTCGCATGCTAGTATCGTCACACATTCCTTTTCTGTTATCCAATCAACTGCAAACTTCAAAATTGTCACTAAGTTATAATACTTAATATTTGGGAATGCGAGCTCAGCGACCTCTTTGCGACGAGTCAGTTTGTCCCAAGCAATACGTGGCCTTTTATCCTGCAATATAAAATTGGCGCACATCCGATTGAAATCCTTTATGTCTGCCCTCCGTAAAAAAATTGTAAACTCTTAAGGAGATGAAGTAATTTAGGAAATAAGATTGTTTTAATTAGGTTACTTTGGGCTACTATAGAGAAATTGGTAAATTTCTCCAGTCAGATAATTTCTTTTTACATTGTGTAAAAAAGCTTGGGAAATTTAGCATATACTATTCATTAGAATTCCTTGACAGTATTATATCTAAGTATTTAAATTAACTTCCTTAAACGGATGCTTAGTGGAGCAACTAGGTGACTTACCTAGCCGGAGGAGTTCTGATTTTCCTAAATTAATTTTACATCCAGTAAATGATCCAAACACTCGTATATCACAGAGCAATTTATCTAGGTCTAATTCTACATTACCTAAAAAACATAATTTATGCTTACCTGATAAATTTATTTCTCTTGTAGTGTATCCAGTCCACGGATCATCCATTACTTGTGGGATATTCTCCTTCCCAACAGGAAGTTGCAAGAGGATCACCCACAGCAGAGCTGCTATATAGCTCCTCCCCTCACTGCCATATCCAGTCATTCGACCAAAACAAGACGAGAAAGGAGAAACCATAGGGTGCAGTGGTGACTGTAGTTTAATTAAAATTTAGACCTACCTTAAAAGGACAGGGCGGGCCGTGGACTGGATACACTACAAGAGAAATAAATGTATCAGGTAAGCATAAATTATGTTTTCTCTTGTTAAGTGTATCCAGTCCACGGATCATCCATTACTTGTGGGATACCAATACCAAAGCTAAAGTACACGGATGATGGGAGGGACAAGGCAGGAACTTAAACGGAAGGAACCACTGCCTGTAGAACCTTTCTACCAAAAACAGCCTCCGAAGAAGCAAAAGTGTCAAATTTGTAAAATTTTGAAAAGGTGTGAAGCGAAGACCAAGTCGCAGCCTTGCAAATCTGTTCAACAGAGGCCTCATTCTTAAAGGCCCAGGTGGAAGCCACAGCTCTAGTAGAATGAGCTGTAATCCTTTCAGGGGGCTGCTGTCCAGCAGTCTCATAGGCTAAGCGTATTATGCTCCGAAGCCAAAAGGAGAGAGAGGTTGTCGAAGCTTTTTGACCTCTCCTCTGTCCAGAGTAAACGACAAACAGGGCAGATGTTTGACGAAAATCTTTAGTAGCCTGTAAGAAAAACTTCAAGGCACGGACTACGTCCAGATTATGCAAAAGACGTTCCTTCTTTGAAGAAGGATTAGGACACAATGATGGAACAACAATCTCTTGATTGATATTCCTGTTAGAAACCACCTTAGGTAAAAACCCAGGTTTGGTACGCAGAACTACCTTGTCTGAATGAAAAATCAGATAAGGAGAATCACAATGTAAGGCAGATAACTCAGAGACTCTTCAAGCCGAGGAAATAGCCATCAAAAACAGAATTTTCCAAGATAAAAGTTTAATATCAATGGAATGAAGGGGTTCAAACGGAACTCCCTGAAGAACTTTAAGAACCAAGTTAAAGATCCACGGGGGAGCAACAGTTTTAAACACAGGCTTAATCCTAACCAAAGCCTGACAAAATGCCTGGACGTCTGGAACTTCTGCCAGACGCTTGTGCAAAAGAATAGACAGAGCAGAGATCTGTCCTTTTAAAGAACTAGCTGATAAGCCTTTGTCCAAACCTTCTTGGAGAAAGGACAATATCCTAGGAATCCTAACCTTACTCCATGAGTAACTCTTGGATTCACACCAATAAAGATATTTACGCCATATCTTATGGTAGATTTTCCTGGTGACAGGCTTCCGAGCCTGTATTAAGGTATCAATGACTGACTCGGAGAAGCCACGCCTTGATAGAATCAAGCGTTCAATCTCCATGCAGTCAGTCTCAGAGAAATTAGATTTGGATGATTGAAAGGACCTTGTATTAGAAGGTCCTGCCTCAGAGGCAGAGTCCATGGTGGAAGAGATGACATGTCCACTAGGTCTGCATACCAGGTCCTGCGTGGCCATGCAGGCGCTATCAGAATCACCGATGCTCTCTCCTGTTTGATTTTGGCAATCAGCCGAGGGAGCAGAGGAAACGGTGGAAACACATAGGCCAGGTTGAAGAACCAAGGAGCTGCTAGAGCATCTATCAGCGTTGCTCCCGGGTCCCTGGACCTGGATCCGTAACAAGGAAGCTTGGCATTCTGGCGAGAAGCCATGAGATCCAGTTCTGGTTTGCCCCAACGATGGACCAGTTGAGCAAACACCTCCGGATGGAGTTCCCACTCCCCCGGATGAAAAGTCTGACGACTTAGAAAATCCGCCTCCCAGTTCTCTACGCCTGGGATGTGGATCGCTGACAGGTGGCAACAGTGAGACTCTGCCCAGTGAATTATCTTTGAGACTTCTAACATCGCTAGGGAACTCCTGGTTCCCCCTTGATGGTTGATGTAAGCCACAGTCGTGATGTTGTCCGACTGAAATCTGATGAACCTCAGTGTTGCTAACTGAGGCCAAGCTAGAAGAGCATTGAATATTGCTCTTAACTCCAGAATATTTATTGGGAGGAGTTTCTCCTCCTGAGTCCATGATCCCTGAGCCTTCAGGGAGTTCCAGACTGCGCCCCAACCTAGAAGGCTGGCATCTGTTGTTACAATCGTCCAATCTGGCCTGCGAAAGGTCATACCCTTGCACAGATGGACCCGAGAAAGCCACCAGAGAAGAGAATCTCTGGTCTCTTGATCCAGATTTAGTAGAGGGGACAAATCTGAGTAATCCCCATTCCACTGACTTAGCATGCATAATTGCAGCGGTCTGAGATGCAGGCGCGCAAATGGCACTATGTCCATTGCCACTACCATTAAGCTGATTACTTCCATGCACTGAGCCACTGACGGGAGTGGAATGGAATGAAGGACACAGCAAGCATTTAGAAGTTGTGATAACCTGGACTCCGTCAGGTAAATTTTCATCTCTACAGAATCTATAAGAGTCCCTAGGAAGGAGACTCTTGTGAGTGGTGATAGAGAACTTTTTTCCACGTTCACTTTCCACCCATGCAACCTCAGAAATGCCAGAACTATCTCTGTATGAGACTTGCCAATTTGAAAGCTTGACGCCTGTATCAGGATGTCGTCTAGATAAGGAGCCACCGCTATGCCTCGCGGTCTTAGAACCACCAGAAGTGAGCCCAGAACCTTTGTAAAAATTCTCGGGGCAGTGGCCAACCCGAAGGGAAGATCTACAAATTGGTAATGCCTGTCTAGAAAGGCAAACCTAAGGAACCGATGATGATCTTTGTGAATCGGTATGTGAAGGTAGGCATCCTTTAAGTCCACTGTGGTCATGTACTGACCCTCTTGGATCATGGGTAGGATGGTCCGAATAGTTTCCATTTTGAATGATGGAACTCTGAGGAATTTGTTTAAGATCTTTAGATCCAAGATTGGTCTGAAGGTTCCCTCTTTCTTGGGAACCACAAACAGATTTGAATAAAATCCCTGTCCTTGTTCCGTCCGCGGAACTGGATGGATCACTCCCATTACTAGGAGGTCTTGCACACAGCTTAGGAATACCTCTTTCTTTATCTGGTTTGCTGATAACCTTGAAAGATGAAATCTCCCTTGTGGAGGAGAAGCTTTGAAGTCCAGAAGATATCCCTGAGATATGATCTCCAACGCCCAGGGATCCTGAATATCTCTTGCCCACGCCTGGGCGAAGAGAGAAAGTCTGCCCCCCACTAGATCCATTTCCGGATAGGGGGCCGTTCCTTCATGCTGTCTTGGGGGCAGCAGCAGGCTTTCTGGCCTGCTTGCCCTTGTTCCAGGACTGGTTAGGTTTCCAGGCCTGCCTGGAATGAGCAACAGTTCCCTCTTGTTTTGAAGCGGAGGAAGTTGATGCTGCTCCTGCCTTGAAATTTCAAAAGGCACGAAAATTAGACTGTTTGACCTTTGATTTGGCCCTGTCCTGAGGAAGGGTATGACCCTTGCCTCCAGTAATGTCAGCAATAATTTCCTTCAAGCCAGGCCCGAATAAGGTCTGCCCCTTGAAAGGAATGTTGAGTAATTTAGACTTTGAAGTCACGTCAGCTGACCAGGATTTAAGCCAAAGCGCCCTACACGCCTGGATGGCGAATCCGGAATTCTTAGCCGTTAGTTTAGTCAAATGAACAATGGCATCAGAAACAAATGAGTTAGCTAGCTTAAGCGTTCTAAGCTTGTCAATAATTTCATTCAATGGAGCTGTCTGGATGGCCTCTTCCAGGGCCTCAAACCAGAATGCCGCCGCAGCAGTGACAGGCGCAATGCATGCAAGGGGCTGTAAAATAAAACCTTGTTGAATAAACATTTTCTTAAGGTAACCCTCCAATTTTTTATCCATTGGATCTGAAAAAGCACAACTGTCCTCAACCGGGATAGTGGTACGCTTTGCTAAAGTAGAAACTGCTCCCTCCACCTTAGGGACCGTCTGCCATAAGTCCTGTGTAGTGGCGTCTATTGGAAACATTTTTCTAAATATAGGAGGTAGGGAAAAGGGCACACCGGGTCTATCCCACTCCTTGCTAATAATTTCTGTAAGCCTTTTAGGTATAGGAAAAACGTCAGTACACACCGGCACCGCATAGTATCTATCCAGCCTACACAATTTCTCTGGAATTGCAACTGTGTTACAGTCATTCAGAGCAGCTAATACCTCCCCAAGCAATACACGGAGGTTCTCAAGCTTAAATTTAAAATTAGAAGTCTCTGAATCAGGTTTCCCCGAGTCAGAGATGTCACCCACAGACTGAAGCTCTCCGTCCTCATGTTCTGCATACTGTGACGCAGTATCAGACATGGCTCTAACAGCATTTGCGCGCTCTGTATCTCTCCTAACCCCAGAGCTATTGCGCTTGCCTCTTAATTCAGGCAATCTAGATAATACCTCTGACAGGGTATTATTCATGATTGCAGCCATGTCCTGCAAGGTAATCGCTATGGGCGTCCCTGATGTAATTGGCGCCATATTAGCGTGCGTCCCCTGAGCGGGAGGCGAAGGGTCTGACACGTGGGGAGAGTTAGTCAGCATAACTTCCCCCTCGACAGAACCCTCTGGTGATAATTCTTTTATAGATAAAGACTGATCTTTACTGTTTAAGGTGAAATCAATACATTTAGTACACATTCTCCTATGGGGCCCCACCATGGCTTTCAAACATAATGAACAAGTAGGTTCCTCTGTGTCAGACAGGTTTAAACAGACTAGCAATGAGACTAGCAAGCTTGTAAAACACTTTAAAACAAGTGTACAAGCAATATAAAAAACGTTACTGCGCCTTTAAGAAACACAAATTTTCCCAAATTTTGAATTAACAGTGAAAAAATGCAGTTACACTAACAAAATTTTTACAGTGTATGTAATAAGTCTGCAGAGCATTGCACCCACTTGCAAATGGATGATTAACCCCTTAATACCAAAAACGGAATAACAAATGACAAAAACGTGGCTTTTGACCTCCCTCAATACGACTTTTGAAGCCTTTTGAGCCCTTCAGAGAAGACCTGGAACATGCAGGAAGAAGCTGGATGTCTGTGTCTGTAATTTTTGCTGTGCAAAAAAATGCCAAAATAGGCCCCTCCCACTCATATTACAACAGTGGGAAGCCTCAGGGAACTGTTTCTAGGCAAAATTCAAGCCAGCCATGTGGAAAAAACTAGGCCCCAATAAGTTTTATCACCAAACATATATAAAAAACGATTAAACATGCCAGCAAACGTTTTAAAATACACTTTTATAAGAGTATGTATCTCTGTTAATAAGCCTGATACCAGTCGCTATCACTGCATTTAAGGCTTTACTTACATTACTTCGGTATCAGCAGCATTTTCTAGCAAATTCCATCCCTAGAAAAATATTTTAACTGCACATACCTTATTACAGGAAAACCTGCACGCTATTCCCCCACTGAAGTTACCTCACTCCTCAGAATATGTGAGAACAGCAAAGGATCTTAGTTACTTCTGCTAAGATCATAGAAAACGCAGGCAGATTCTTCTTCTAAATACTGCCTGAGATAAACAGTACACTCCGGTACCATTTAAAAATAACAAACTTTTGATTGAAGAAATAAACTAAGTATAAAACACCACAGTCCTCTTACGACCTCCATCTTAGTTGAGAGTTGCAAGAGAATGACTGGATATGGCAGTGAGGGGAGGAGCTATATAGCAGCTCTGCTGTTGGTGATCCTCTTGCATCTTCCTGTTGGGAAGGAGAATATCCCACAAGTAATGGATGATCCGTGGACTGGATACACTTAACAAGAGAAACAGAAGCAGATCATCTGCATATAATGAAAGGGTAATATGCTGATTACCTATACGTATGCCCTCCAAGTGATGTTGCAACATAATTGCCAGTGGTTCTAGTACCATAATGAAAAGGAGTGGGGATAGTGGGCATCCTTGCCTAGTTCCTCTATGCAATACCAAAGTTTCAGAAACCTCCCCATTAACAATAATGGCCGAGTGGGGGTTATTGTAAATTAACTGAATAAAATGATTAATGTTACCTGATAATCCAAATTTATGTAATGTATTGAAAAGATGGTCCCAAGCTTTTTCTGCATCTAATGTTAATATTGCGGCCTTTGTGATTTTTTGTTGATCTGCTTTATACCTATTCCAGTAATAGTCCATTACAATCATAGCTTTATTCCGCCCAGGCATAAAGCCTGATTGATCTACATTATTATTATCGGTTATTTGTAGAGCGCCAACAGATTCCGCAGCGCTATAAACAAAGGGGGAGTACAACAAAACAATTATAGGGTAGAGGGCCCTGCCAAGAGTTGCACTGTTGTAGTCAGCTCTTAAGAAGGTGATCTACAAACAGCTGGACTTTTAGGCTTACATTCTAAGGGGGTTCAGGGGATTGCAGTGGATTACATGAATTATATCAGATAAATATGGGACTAATCTCTTAGCAATTATAGAGGTGAGTAATTTATAGTCAAAATTGAGAAGCTATATAGGCCTATATGAT
The DNA here is from genome assembly GCF_027579735.1 of Bombina bombina. NCBI lineage: Eukaryota > Metazoa > Chordata > Amphibia > Anura > Bombinatoridae > Bombina > Bombina bombina. The sequence goes on from NC_069508.1 coordinate 158,068,843, forward strand.
GCCGGATCTTCTGCATTCTTATCCTTTTTTAATATTAAGGTAATATTTGAAGCTGAGAAATACCTAGAGCTTGTGGAGTCTGTTACATAATAGCAATTGTCGCCAATCACTTATATATATAATATTATAGATGTCAGCCATTACATTATCGTTTTGCAACAATATTGCAGCAACATTGATCAATCAGATTCTATGCCATGTCTATGCACACATTATACACAAGTATGCACTTTCAATCATGTTAGCAGGGACGTGTGTTTTATAATATAACATTGCGTTTACTAAGTATTTGTTACATTACGAAGATGCACTGTATATGCTATATTTTACCCTTTAAAACTTTCACATTACAATTTATTGGGGAAAAACAAAATTTGAACAAACACAAAAAAAAAAAAGCCCACTTTGAAAGCATTTGCGCCGCTCAGATACAATCAAGTGTATACAATCAGCAATCATTACGAACACGCTACCATTGGACATTTTGCACTATAAATCACCCAAACACCATGGCCAAAGCGTCCCTTGTGATAGACATTGTATCAAATTGCTTTTGTGTGTTTGCATACCTTGATACTCCTTGTGTGTTTGCTCTGCTGTTTGGCTTTGTGCTGCTTGGCTTTGCAAATATGGATAACTCTCAGTTAGATTGTGTAGGTGCTGTTGGACACGTTTTTACAACAGAATCAGGCGGGCTTGACGTCTCCAAGAGAGGCGTGGGGAACGTCTGATTAGGGGTCCTAGTGTTCACAGGGTGAGGCTCACCTTGGATAACATGAGCGACTTCAATGTTTTTGACAAATATAGGATCAATAGACAGCAGTTCTTGAGCCTGTATGATGTACTGAAGCCTCATCTGGAGCCATGCAGATGTATGCGCACTGCAATCCCTTGCATGTCTTTCTCTGTGGTTTTTTAAAGGTTTTCTGAATGCCATGATAAGAATTAGTAGGCTTTACATAGGATTCCTTTAAATTGAGGACGATTGGAGGCAACTCAAGAGGGAATTCTATGTAATAGCTGAAATTCCCAATGTTTTGGGAGCAATAGGTTGCACCCATATTGCTCTGAGGGCTCCAGCAGATGAGCGGCTCTTCCGAAATCGCAAACACATTCATAGTTTGAACATGCAGTTTGTGTGCAATGCACGTATGAGAATTATAAATGTGTTTGGGAATTTCGGGGGGTCTGTCATGATGCCTGTATCCTGTATCAGCAGTTTGAGGACAGACAGTTTCCCTATGGGTGGCTCGTTGGTGAGTACTTATGCACAGCATGGTTCAGAAGTTAGACAATTGCCACTGTAATGTTTGCTAACAGTTGTGTTTGTGTAATGTGCAAAATGTGCAGATATAGGATGCTCTTTAACCATTTATTTGTCTCTTTCAGCAAATGTCTAGTTTTAGCTCCAAACAGATATGTAGCAGGCCATAGCTTAAATGTGCAGATATAGAATGCACCTTAACCATTTATTTGTCTCTTTCAGCAAATGTCTAGTTTTAGCTCCAAACAGAAATGTAGCAGGCCATAGCTTAAATGTGCAGATATAGGCCTCTATTTATCAAGCTGTCAACCGCAAATACGCTGGAATTCCACAGCGTATTTGTGGCGAGCCTGATTCGCCGTAGTTATCTAACCCTACAGACCGGCAAAAGTAGAATTTAGTGACGTAACATACGATCCGCCGGACTCAGTCTGACACAGATTGATGGTTACATCACTACAGATGTTCCGAACGCAAGTTCGGCACAATCTGACTACTTTTGCTAGTTATCAAAGAACTAGCAGGTACGCTCGCCACTATTCCGGCCCAGCGTACCTAGTTTTCAGTCCGCCACCCTGGAGGCGGAGGGTGCCATAGGAATCAATGGGAGTCTAACAGCAGCGAAAGCTCATGTTCGCTGCTGCCCGATATCCCATTGATTCCTATGGTAAATGTCTACACCTAACACCCTAACATGTATCCCGAGTCTAAACACCCCTAATCTGCCCCCCCTACACCGCCACCACCTACATTATACTTATTAACCCCTAATCTGCCGCCCGCCACCGCCGCCGCCACCTACATTATACTTATTAACCCCTAAACCGCCGCTCCCGGACCCCGCCGCAACCAAATAAATTGTTTAACCCCTAAACCGCCGCTCCTGGAGCCCACCGCCACCTACATTATATTTATTAACCCCTAATCTGCCCCCCTATACCTCCGCCACTATATTAAATTTATTAACCCCTAAATCTAAGTCTAACTCTAACCCTAACACCCCTTAAATATAATTTAAATAAATCTAAATAAATATTCCTATCATTAAATAAATTATTCCTATTTAAAACTAAATACTTACCTATAAAATAAACCCTAAGTGGCGGTTTAGGGGTTAATACATTTATTAGAGTTGCGGCGGGGTCCGGTTTAGGGGTTAATAACTGTATTTAGTTGTGGGTATAGTGTAGTATAGTGTGGGTGCTTAATGACAGGGTAGCAAGAAAGCTGTGAAAAAGCCGAAGAACAGCGATATCGATGACTGTTAGTTAACAACAGTCCGCTACTCATTGCTCCGTACTTGGTGCGCGGCTTTTTGACAGTTTTTTTGATAATTTTGGAGAAGGTATTCAGGTCCGCGGCGGCGATGTTAGGCGAACTTAGGCGAGCGTATTGGTGCTGTTGAATGCAAGAAAGTTGACGGCTTGATAAATAGAGGCCATAGGATGTGCTTTAACCATTTTGTGTTTTTCATCAAATGTCTGGGTTTGGCTACAAACAGATATGTAGCAGGTCATAGCTTAAATGTGCAGATATATGATGCGCTTTAACTATTTTTTGTCTTTCAGCAAATGTCTAGTTTTAGCTCCAAACAGATATGTAACAGGTCATAGCTTAAATGTCCAGATATAGGATGCGCTTTAACCATTTTTTGTATTTCAGCAAACTCTAGGTTTAGAAACAAACAGATATGTAGCAGGTCATAGCCTTGACAATACTTTTAAAGGTGCGGTGTAGATCTTTAAACATAACTGACGTAGACAACTGTTTAGCAGTTAGCTGATTTTAGAGTCTCTCAAAGTCACTAGCAGAGCAATTAAAGTTTATTACATAGACATTTTATCTAGGTTATGTAAATGTTTAACCCTTATTTTAATTGCATGGAGTTTATTTGATTTTCGTTTTCACAAAAGCATTGTTTCATTCTTCTTTTTTTAAATGTATTATCTCATTTATCAGATATTTGTAATATTGACATTTTGTAATGTTCATTATTTATAGGTGGCTCATTATGCCATTGCGTAATCCGGCTGACGAGGCACAGGTGCGCTATAATTGGGCGCACAAGTGGACTAGGGCTGTAGTGGAATGCATGTTTGGGCTCCTCAAAATGCACTTTAGATTCCTGGACAGGTCTGGAGGAGCCTTCCAATTCAGCCCTAGTAAGGTGGCGAAGATCATTATAGCCTGCAGCGTCCTTCATAACATAGCTCAGCAGGCTGGGATGCTGCAGGACGTCCAGGTGCCCAGAGACCTCCAACAAGATGAGGAGGACGATGAAGTGTTTGAGGGGCCATTCCAGGATGAGGGAGTCAATGTCAGAGCAAACATCATCAACCGTCACTTCAGACGGTAAATACTATGTTATATAGGAGCATTGCAAACATGTTAGACTTTTATTGAAATTAAAGTAGAATTTTGCGAACATGTTAGGATTTTTTAAGAAATTATTATATCAAAATCTAAAATATATTTTATTATGATAAATAATTTATACATCTTATGACTCTGGCATTGGCTCCTGTGATAACTTTGCCACCTGATTTTTAAAGACAACATTAGATAGTAAGTATGCACAATGTATGGACCAAGAATGTGGGGGGGGGGTAAGAAATTATTTTACATGTAGTATTTAGTTTAGACATAATAAGATCTTTGATATTCTGAAAGGGATGAATGCCACAGATAGCAGATAAAGGGATACTCTGAAGCACATAGTATTGCCAAAGTCATACATGATAGGTTAAGTATGCACAATGTATGTGACTCAGCTTCACACTTGATTGTTAGAACATAACACAAAAGAGGCTACATACATTAGTAAGCTATTGCTATAAACATTTTAGGAAATAGTTGGTGTTAGGGGGAGGGATGCAGAACTATGTACCATTTTATTAGATATTTGATTTACACTTTATTTTCGATTAGGGAGATTGACAATCTACAGACTGAAAGTGAAGAATACCAGACTGAAAGTGAAGAATACCAATGTGATCATGTCTGTGGCATTATCTTTCAACTGTTCTGACCTCTACAGCATATAAAGACGCCTTCACATTTTAAGTATACACATTGTATGGAACCAGACCGGGGGGGGTTGGTCCCTGATCCATCATATGGCACACAATTAGATTACACGTCTTACTCAGTTTAGACATTATTAGATTTTAGATAATCTGAAATGGATTAATGTGACAGATAGCAGATAAAGGGATACTCTGAAGCACATAGAATTGACAGTCATACATCAGAGGTTAAGTATGCACAATGTATGTGACTCAGCTTCACACTTTATTGTTAGAACATAGCACAAAAGAGGCTGCATACGCTTAGTAAGTTATTGCTATAAACATTTTAGGAAGTAGTTAGTTTTAGGGGGAGGGATGCAGAATTATGTACCATTTTATTAGATATTTGATTTACACTTTATTTTCGATTAGGGAGATTGACTTCATCTACAGACTAAAAGTGAAGAATACCAGACTGAAAGTGAAGAATACCAATGTGATCATGTCTGTGGCATTGTCTTTCAACTGTGCTGACTTCTACAACATATAAAGATACCTTCACATTGTAAGTGTTCACAATGTCTGGAACAAGACTGGGGGGATACAGGATACATTCTATGGGAAACACTTATGTTTCCTCTCATTTCTCTTATATTGTATTTCACAATCCTCTATTTTGAAAGTGATGAATGTGACACATAATGCAGAAAAAATTATATTTGGAATAGACTCGACTTTTAAAGATCATACATCAGGTTAGTTTGCACAATGCATGCTATTAAGAATCATAGGAGGAATACTGGTGCAATTATTGGTTAATATATAGAATGTGTCTAACAATTAGTCTGCCCAATATCCTATTTTTATATAATGTATTTCATATACATTCACACTACTTTGTGCTAGAGAGGACTCAGATTGTGACTGATCACACAGATAAAGGGTTACATTTCATATGAAATAATTTCATAGGACACATTTAGGTATTTTAGTTTTTGCAGGGACATGCAATAGTACATTTAATTATGTCCCTCATACAATTGAATATTTAGTAATATATTTTTAAAAAATAGGATATTAGGTATTTGTCTAATTATAAATGTTAATATGTAAGTTAACTTTGATTACACAATTTAATGTGATTAGTTTCAATCTATGCATATATAGATATCCAGTCTTAACCAGCCTATATAATATCAGAACAAACCGTAAAGCTTAGAGCATAGACAGAAGATGACTTTAGAATTGTCATACTTACAGATTTTTTTTTTTGATTTTTTTTTAATATTTTTTTTATTGAGGTTAAAGTGAGAAGGTAACATACAGTGAACCAACAACACAGGTTAAATACAAAACATAAAGCAGTTTTAAAGCTTAGTACAGAAGGCAAATATTGTGTAGTTCAAGTGCTTATGGTAAAAGTTGACAAGAAGGTAATGAGAACAATAGTAACCAACCTGTGCAGGGGTAGGAATGACCTCTGTTTTTTTTTTTCACGGACCAACCACTACTAAATATAACAATGTACATTATAAAATAAGTATACGTCTTTAGGGATCTTGATGGTAAGGCAGAGATTATGCGAGGGTTTTGAGGATTATGAAGAGTTAAACATCCCTTAATAGAGGGAGCCTATGGGTTAAGCTCATACAACTAAAATACTCAACATTATATACAGGTAGTGGTGTGGTTTAAGGGGGGGGGAAGATCAGCGGGCCAGAGCCACTTTTAGTTTGGGGGAGGAATTTAGGGGGGGGCGGGCCATAGTGAGTATAGGAAGAATATGGAGATCTTAAGGACTAGATAATAAAGTAGGGTGGGGAACTGGAGGTCGGAGCCAGTGAACATGTCTAGTTTGCAAATGCGCTGAGTATACTTCTAGCGGGATTATCCTCTATTTGCGCCATGAATATATTTAGGCTAGGGAGTGTAAGAGTAAGGGTAGCTTCCTATGAAGGATACGGACAGGGGGATATGTCTACATATATATATATATATATAAAGAGCAGAGGACTGCTATATGAACCCCTATCCCTGGGAGATGCCAACTATAGGCGATGTGGGTGAAAGGATCAGGGGTATGACCCGAGGGTAATAAGTGCCGGCGGGAAAGGGAGGAGAGGGGTCAAATGGAGATAATAGACGAGTGGGTATAACCATAGTCAATGCAATAATCTGGGAAACGGTGTCCCATTGTATATGATTTTGAGATAGACTAGTATATGGGAGGGGAGAAAAACCTCACACTGTGGGTATGGTAAAGCTGGACTAACAATCCAAAACCAAGATAGTCAATTTATCGTATTGCATAAAACACAACATATGTCCAGTACTTTGTAATTAAAGCCTACATGTATATATAAAAAAAAAGAAAACATTTTTATGTGCTGACCCGTGTTTTCCCAGTTGACACAGGCCAGCATCAATTATTAATACATGTATGGAGAAACTGCAGTAGTTAAAAGAAAAACAAAAGAGAACATGCCCTTGAGATTAAACGTAGAGTTTGGCGATATCGAAGTGGCACATTTTTCACCTGAGGACGAGCAAACCTAACATCGAGGATATGTTTGAACATATAGGGTAATCTCAGGGTATATGCTAGAATAATACTGACTTGTATCTATTAACAAGTCGTACTGGATCCAAGATGAGGAATATGTCATGGCTTGAAGATACTGGCAGCTTGATGGTTCTGATAATAAGTGGCTATCCCTAATGTCTATTAGGTCTTAGTGTAATATAAAACTTAAGGATAAGCCAGGAGTTTTGTCGCAATGAGCATGGGGCAACTATAGATAGCCACATAAGGAAATAGTGAAGTTTACCATAAGGTCTAGGTTATACGTCTTTTGCATGTCAAATACTAATCATGAACCCTTGGTATATTATCAGGCTCAGTAAATATGAGCATCTAGATAGGGAATAATGACCCTGTAGGGGGCTCTTATGGGGGCAATAGAAGGAGGAAGCTAGTGATGAAATATTTTAAGAATATCCCGTTAGCCTATAGGTAAAAATCTCTAGGGACGACTATTTGGAAGGCAAACATGAATAAATAGTAAGTTAAAACATTGGGATAGGTATAAAGTATGTGAGGTGTCATACATAGAATAACAGATTATACATGCTATACCCATCATATCTTACAATAAGGCACAGTAGCTTATTAAACATCTATAATGTTAGTATACAATAGTGCTAATTAAAGCATAAAAAGGAGTATGTAAAGTTTTCTCTAAGTTAGGCCTGAGATGTATTAGCTGCTTTAGCTATAAATACAAGTAAACCTATTGTTCTATACTTAATCCACTTGCCCCATGGTACAGTAGGTTTTATAAGGTAAGGTAGATTAATAAAATGTAATGCACCTAAAGTTATTTCAGAGTTCCCACAAACACATGTAACAATACGGTATGCATTCGTAGTGTGTATAGCCTAAAGAAACCACTAAGACCAGAGCGACAGTTTCATGTCTCCGTGATCACAGGAAGTTCCCAGAGCTAAAACTAATAAATCATGCATAAGCATTCTAGAGGAGATCTTATGGAGTCCGTTAAAGTATCAGTACTATAATCATGCAGGGAACACAATACAATATACCTGTTCAGGGCAGGGAAAAATACAAAACTTGTTAGACACCTGCAGTCAGTAACATACACAGAGGCAAAGGGTAGCAAGCGTATTAGAGTGTATGGCCAAAGCCTATATGCAGTACAAAACTTTGCTAGCAGTGTATACAGGGGTGAGATAATGGGATAGAAATAATAAAAAATAAAAAAATAAAAATGTGTTGAGGCAATATAGGATTAATCTGAGGCCAATCGAACACTAAACTTATTGGGTTAATCTAGCATTGTGCATATGAAAGACAGTAATGAACACCAAAACTAAAGCTGCTATATAAAAAAAAAAAAAAAAAAAAAACTAGCATTCAACAGGCATCAATGTTTAACATGTAAACCATGTGATTCGACCAGGGATATATAATATAGCATAAACACATACTGTCCAAATTGCATAAAAACTGAAAATAATTAAGCTGTCCTCAAGAATATAGCAAGTGGGGCTTCAGCTAACCCACGCCATGTCTCACTATTTTGTTCCAAGGTGTGAGAATCAGCACTCTGCTGAGAATATATATTGTAATGTCTGCAGGGCTGGTAGTGTTACCCGGTCTGACATAACACATCAAGGCTCTCGAAGTAAAGAGTGACATTTCCACAGAGAGATTAGGGACGCTCCTAACATCTAATGTGAGCGAGTCTGTTACAGTGAGTAGTCTCCAGACATCAGCGACCTGTATGCTGTTTAAAGCTTTGTTGCGGTCAGGGATCCAGTCCTCCCGTAAGAGGAATAAGCCGCCTGCTTGCGGTGTGTTAGTTGCTATTTGTGATGTTCCGTGAAGCTCCTCTTCAACCGGCTTGAACGAGAAAGGTCTCCTCTCGTCTGCAAGGCTCCCCTTTGCGCCATGGTCTGGCTCCTGCGCAGAAGAGTCCATGTAGGTCTGCGGCAATTCTAGCCCAGGACTTGGAGTTCTGTTATTGATCTGTGAGGTCTTGTCTCTCTTGTCAGGGTCAATAGGAGCCGCCATTTTAGATAGAGAGTTAGCCACTGCGTCACGCTGCTCTCTAAGTACAAGTGTCAGATCTTGGAAGTTGGAGTCCAGCTGCTGCATCAATTTCTTTAGCGATTCTTTCATTAGTGCAGCAAAGTCTGCCATGTTTGGTAATGCAGCCTAGGGTGTAGAGTAAAATACGGTATTGCTGTGTATCAGGTGCAAGATAGAGCTATCATTTAGATTTTCGCCACACAGGAGTCAGAATAGATGCTTGAGAACGCACTAAATATAGTTGTGAAAAGGTTGCTTCCACTTTCACTATGAAGGGACACCAGTGTGAAGTTAAAGAGCAAAAGTTAAATGTTCTATATGCCGAAAACTTTAAGATTTTGCAGGAGCTCAAGATGTAAACGTCCTATCTCTTCTGTAGTTAGCTCCGCCCCCCATACTTACAGATTTTTTATTCCAAGTTCTTTTTATTGAGGATTTTAAGAAAGTATACATAATAGTATCAACAAATACAAACTTGCCAAACACATTCCAATTTGATTAACAATGTCAAATTCAAATAGCTGCTTTCGCATTGGGTGAGAAGAAATCAAGGGTAGACAGGGAAACATAAAGAGAAGGTGGAAAAATAAAAAATAAAAGGAAAATGAGTGGGGGAAATGTAAATGAAATATAGCCGTATTGGCCAAAAACTGTCCAGCAATAATTACATAAAGTTGCTAAAAGATCCGATTTAAAATAAAGCTTATACAAAGTAAACAGCAGAAATTAGGTCTCCATTGGTGCATTGATGAGAGGAACTAGGAACCTATCACCCCATGAGGGCGGCTAGTTAGATTTAAGATACTGCTCCCACATATCTTGTGCAATTTTAAAATGGTCTCTATTATCTAGTCTGAATGCACTGTATTCTTCTAATTCTAAAAGGTCTGAAACCTTAGCCTTCCACTGTATTAGATCAGGGGGTTCTGGGGACTTCCAGTTTTTAGCAATGAGAGATTTGGCACTATTTGTGAAAATGCGAAACAATATATTATGGGTTTTGGAAGGGAGCTTGATGCTCTTATTCAAAAGAAACAGTAAAGGGTCACAGGGTATTGCTTTCTGAAAAATCTTCTCTATTTCCCCAATGAGAGATCTCCAAAAGGAGTTGATAACATTACACCACCACCACATATGGCCCATACCACTACCTACATGACCACAGCGCCAGCAGTGGATATTAGTTGTGGGGTATAGTTTATGCATACGACGTGGTGTGAGGTACCAATTATGAAGGATTTTGTAGTTCATTTCTAATACCCGGCGGATGAGGAGGAGGATTTAGTGTTAATAAACATGGAGGATGCCATCTGAGGGAGGATAATAAACCCTAGTTTCCTCTCCCAGGATTCCACAGAGGGGGGCAGGCTGCTGGGGGGGGGGGGGGGGTGGGTTAGAATTAAATATATCTTAGAGAGGGTGTGGTTAAGTGCGGATGTGGAAGAGAATAATTGTTCTAATTTGGTCAGGGGTCTCAACATATTGAGGTGAAGTTTGTGGGTTGTAATGTAGTGGCGGATCTTCCTGTAGGTGAACCAGTTTTGGGCCCAAGTAAAGCCTGTTTTATGAAGTTGTGTTTGAGATCGGAGGTGTTCATTTTCTGAAATATGGTGTATGGAAATGTCCGAGGAGGGCTCGTGAGATTTAGGAAGCATCCCACGGTCAGTCAAAGAAAACTCATGGTTGTGAATCAGGGAGGTCAATGGGGAGGGTCTGGACGAGAGATAGGGGTTAATTCTATTGACTTTTTCCCACTGGGTCAGGGTCTCTTTAGTAATTGGATTATCTATACCTCCCAGCCAATCCTCGCCACCTGGGGCCCAGCAACTAGACTGTAGGTTTAAACCGGCGTTCAGAAGCTCTTCAAGAATAATAGCCAATAGCTTGGCTATACATACTTAAGTCAGGGACGCCCAAACTGCCATGAATGCGGGGGTTCATCATAGTTTTTTTATTAATTCTTGAGTATTTCCCCCCCCCCCATATAAAGGAGTTAAATAGTTGCTGGAGATTGGTAAGAAATTGGGGAGGGAGGGGAATGAGAAGAGCTTGCAACAAGTACAAAATTCTGGGGAAGGCTGTCATTTTTATTGCATTGATTCTACCCATCCAGGAGAGGTGTCTGGAGTGCCAGGAGGATAACTCACGCTCCAAAGAGAGTTTTAAAGGGGCAAAATTTAAGTTGTAAACCAGGTCTAACTCGTCGGTAAGATATGTGCCTAGATATTTTAAGGAGGTGGTGCATTGACGAAAATGGCAGGAGGTCCTAAGTTGCTGACTAAGGGCAGGTGACAAGGAAAACCCTAGGTATTCCGACTTGGAACGGTTAATGAGGAAATTGGTCAAACTATTAAAGAGTGTAAGTTCTTCCAGGAGGGCGGGAATGGACTTAATGGGATTAGTAATTGTGAATAACACTTCGTCTGCGAACAGAGACAGTTTATAAGATTCATCCCCAATCGAGATACCCTGAATCTCTGAGTTTTGTCAGATTTTGGCGGCAAAAGTTTCTAAGAGACAGACGAACAATAAGGGGGACAGGGGGCACCCCTGTCTGGTGCCATTTGATATCTAGAAAGGGGTGGAGAGTATACCATTGATTGATATTCGAGCACTCGGGCCATTGTACAATGCAAAGATTCTATGAAGCATAGAATCTCCGATACCAAAGGTTTGGAGGGTAGCTTTAAGAAAGGGCCAACCGACGCGGTCGAAGGCTTTCTCTGCGTCGGTGGATAGGAATATCGTGGGGAGACCCCGTTTCTTAGAGTGCCAGAGGAGATGAAGATTACGGACCGTATTATCCCTTGCCTCTCTGAAGGGGATGAAGCCGACCTGATCTTGATGAATCAAATATGGGAGATAGCGGTTAAGTCTGGTCGATAACATTTTAGCATAGATTTTTATGTCTGCGTTCAGTAGGGAAATCGGTTTGTAATTAGGAATGATGTCAGGGGGTTTATTGGGTTTTGGGATCACGGAGATATGAGCTTGAAGGGACAGGGGGGAAAGAGGCGTTGTTATCGATGTCTGAGAAATGGGCCAAAAGGGGGGCCAATACATCAATGAATTTGGAGTAGTATGAATGGTTAAAACCATCTGGGCCGGTGCCTTACCCGGGGGAAAGGAGCGAATGGCGGTCTGTAATTCTTTTAAGGTGTAGGGGGAGTCTAGGTCGGATTTTTGGTCTGCGGAAATGGAAGGGAGCTCAAGAGATGCTAGGTATTCTGTGATAGCCGAATGGGTTGGTGGGGCGGTGTTTCTATGTAGATTATATAGATCTTCGTAGTATGTTCTAAAGTTGTTAGCTATGTCAGAAGAGGAGTACCAGGTTTTCCCCTTGGCATCTTTTATGGACATAATATAGCTTTTCAAAGATTTATTACGCAAGAGCCTCACCAGCAGCCTGCCCTGTTTGTTTCCCCCCTCATAAAATCTCCTCCTAAGAAAGAGAGCCCAACGTTTGGCCTCCCTACCCAAGAGGAGGTCTAATTGTTTCTGCTTGTGTTGAATATGCTCGAGTAGGGAGTGGAACTTTGGGTGTCTTTTATGGGAATCTTGTAGTTTTTCTAATTCCTCTAGTAAGTTTTTAAGGATTAGTGAGTTTTGTCTGTCTCTGTCCACTTTGATTGCGATTAGGTCTCCTCTAATAACGCACTTGTGCGCTTCCCATATATTGAGAGGTGAAACCTCAGGGGTGGAGTTTAATCTAAAATATGTTTTGAACTTGTCATGTATTTGTAGTTTAGTCATGGGATCAGACAGTAGGGACTCATCTAGCTTCCATGTGTGGTCTTGTCTCTGAGATGTGGGTCAGCTCATTGTGAAACTAATCATAGCGTGGTCGGACCAGGTTATGGGGAATATTTCAGTGGATTGAACTAGGGCCAAGCTAGTAAAATCTATCATTAAGTAGTCGATGCGGGAGTAGCTTTGGTGGGGGGTATGAG